>NW_020664413.1:46096525-46155331 GCF_002925995.2 Terrapene triunguis
AGGAAAATTATTTCTGACAAAAGCCCTGACAGAGCCTATCTTTTAAACATCCTATAGTTTTCTGCTGAACAGGACAACTAGTCCTAAAATAGGAACTATACTAGTACATCCCTGGAACAGAGCATTTGGGGAAGGTCTATGCTATGCCAGCCAAACAGTAGGCCTGCTAGTGTTATTTAGAGGGGAGAAGTCAGAAATAGCTACAAGAAGCAACAGTGCAACTCTTATATCATGACACAGACAAACAAACTGTCTTAACCAGGAGTAACTTGACATTAAAGGGGAAAGTGGGCAGGGTACCAAAATCAAATTGGGGTAGCTTGTACAGATGTAAATAGCTGCACCATAGAAAGGCATCTCTGCAGGTGCAAGGCAATGGGAAATCAGGTCCTTTGCTTCATTCATCAAATTGCTGCTTCTTTTTAAAAAGCGTTCTGCATAGTGTCCAAAATAAATCAATCTTCCTTTTTAAAAGTTCTGCAGTATTGTCACATACACACAGCTAGAACAAAGTAATATACAGGCCAAATAAAAGGCAGTGTATTAAGTTACATAAAATTAGTAAAACGTGCTCCCCTACAGATGGGGAAAAAATGAACATATGATTAAACTAATAGGATTATGCAAAAGAATCTTCTAATGATAGGCCTGTAATTAATCTTTTTTAGTCTTGGGGCTTCCTTATAATCATTCTTCATGTGCATAATTTAATTCGAGCAAAACCTAATTCTATTCAAAGGACATGCCTTACAACAACCCTCCAATTTGTGGAGACTACTGTTCCTAATCTAGTTATGCTTAGACAGATGCTACAGTCCCTCACTCCTGTTCCATGTTCATGTCTGCTGCTAATCATGTTTCCTTTACTGAAGGAGTAAGAACAAAACCAAACAAGTTTTATTGGAACCGTATAAACATAGCTTCTTTTTATGCTAAACTGCAATAGGTCATATATAACTGAAGGCACATCCCTCCAAACACTTATGCATATGAATGACTTTATATTTACTCATGCATGTTTTTTGCAGGATCAGTCCCTAAATGTGTGTAGGATGCATGTTATCATCTGTGGGCTGGTGACACTTCTCCTCTGATCATCTCAGATTCCTGCTGTCATTAAGGAGTGATTTATGTAGAACAAAAATATATTTCAAAACAAAGAATATCCTGTCATAAGCAATGTTATGAATAGCATGAAATGGACTCTGTAATATCTAAGTTAGTTAATTAAAAAAAAATCTAAGATGTGTGGTCAAATATGGAAAAAAGTTTTTATTCAATATTGATCTAACTTAAGACAGTCATGTTTTAACAGAAATATATTTTAATAAGTTTAATAAAATATAATTAAATGATGAGAATGGAAAAATAAATGGAAAAATATGAAAAATGCAAAAATGGAAAAAAAGCCAAGCATTTTGACTTCACACACTTCAGAACAGAATTTTTTTTATTTGAAATTTTTCATTACACTTTTACTGTTTTTTTTTTTTTTTTTTTTTTTATTTTATTATTTCCCCCCCTTTCCTTCTTCCCTCACACCCCCTCCTTTTCTTTTTCCATTTTAGCTCTGAAAACAACGGGCAGAAGGCTGGAAAAAGGAGAGAAATGGGGAAAATAATCAAACAAAACCTGACAGATTTTTTTTAAAATGACTACATTTTCCTTTTTTCAGTTTTGTTGGAAAAGTAAACAAAAATTCATGACAATTTGGGATTTATAAAAATGGCTATTTTTCAACCAAAAATCATGATTAAAAATTACAACCAGCTCTAATTAATAATTCAATGCAATTTACCAAACTCTGGTTAAGCAAAACACCTATGTACCTGGAAATTGGTTATGTTCCTGGGGACTGCATTGAGTGAAGCTCAGTTCCTATGGCTCTCCTCGTCTTTACAACAGCCAAGCTCCTAAATTCCACCACTGCGGAACTGAGGAGCTCCCAAGAAGCTCACCTTCAGCGCTAACAACTGAGCCACAGCTCACAACAATTGAGCCGCAACCACATGGGGCTGAGGAGATCCCAAGTGACCCCTTCTATTCCTCTTCTGCACAAATAGCAGGTCTTACATAAACCAGACATATCTCTAAACTGTAACTGGAGACATCTAATTACCTGAACCCCAATTTTAGAAAGAGTCTCGGTGTCTTCAAAGACCTTCATAAAATCAGGTTTGCTCTGTTCTGATAAATGACAACTTTGGCATGTTCCACTACGAAATGAGATATCCTATTACTTCTCATGGAAGTAGAGACCTGACTTAGATGGCAGGTATAAGCTAAGATTAGGCAAACTGAAATTTAATGTAACCAAATATCTTGATATCTATCTGCTATATCATCATTTTTCCACGTCTTAGTCTATAGTACTGCATCTATCAAGGTGGCAGCTGTGGCCCAAATCCCTCTTTTGTGCTTGAAAATGAAGTTGTAGCCTATTTGTTTTGGGTGTGAACCACATAACACTCATGCATGCTTTTGTCACCCCCAGAATTGCCTTCTACAACATGCTGTACTGGGACTTGAATTGAGTTCCACTGAACTGCGCACTGGTTTCTAATTTACTTCCAGGTGCAATTGAAAGTACTGGTTTTGATTTACAAACCCATTAATTTATGGTTTGGGTCCTGTGCATCTTTCAGACTGCCTCTCCATGTTACAAAACACAGCTAGACCCTGCAGCTGCCAGTCTCTACATGCATGACATCTGAGGTTACACCAATCTCAACAGCCTCTCAACTCCTGAATTTACTCCCCCTCTTTGTGCTCTCACGGAGCCTGAGTAGATCCATGACTATGCAGATTCACTGACCAACCCCTGCTTTTTTGAGGGGCAGTGAGTACAGATGCTACTACACCCCATGGAGGATTCTAAAAACAAGGAGAGCAACTTTGAAATGAACAAGACAGTAAAATTGTTGGGGTGGGAGGGACGTAGGGGTGATGTGACCACACTTGT
Organism: Terrapene triunguis; assembly: GCF_002925995.2. Taxonomy (NCBI): domain Eukaryota; kingdom Metazoa; phylum Chordata; order Testudines; family Emydidae; genus Terrapene; species Terrapene triunguis. Next base: position 46,099,488 of record NW_020664413.1, read on the forward strand.
TTGCCCATGCAAGAATGCTGGCATTTTGCATCCGGTGCAGAACTGAGACTGGTAAAGAAGGAAGTTATTGTAATAATCAAGATAAGAGAACAATTAGATTATCTAATCCCCATCACAGGCATATGAAGATGGAGGGCAAAGCTGTGACATACCCCACACTAGTGGAGATGCAGAGAGGCCTTTTGAAGAAGGATCTCCATGGAGGAATTCTAGATAAATCAGTTTTACAAAAGTGTTATAAGAAGCGCACTCTTCCACCTTGAGATAGGGTGCAAAATGGACTCCTGTTCATAACCAACTTGCCAGATGGGGAGACTCACACCAAAGACAGACCCAGGCATGCACAATGCCTGTGCTCCCTAGCCATATTGTGGCAGTGTCCTGTTCTGGGCCTCAGGGCTATTTGTGCTCTTTCCAACCCAGTTACATAGGGCCAGACAATCAACCAGTCCAAGTATTTATACCACACCGATCATCTTCATGATTTGAGCTAGGGGTGACATAGCGATATGGATGACAAAACATGGTTTGTGTTGCTTTCTGTTATTCTGATATTCACTTTTCTTTATAGACAGATCACACACACACACACACACACACACACACACACACCACTGCTTCCCTAGAATTTTCTTTCCCAGTGTGCCACTGCAAAATCATAGACAGAAGTTTGTTTCTGAAGATTTAATAAGACTGCTCATAATGTCTTACAAACTTCAGTGACTCTGGGGATTAGATGTATTTATTTAGAAATGCCATGTAATCTTCTATGTTCTGCAAGTAACCACGGTTTGGGATTAAAATGTATAAAGACTTATTTTAGCTCTGATATTCCAGAGATTTAACATCTGCTTAGTGACATCTCATTTAGAAAAGGGATTCATTAGCATCAAAAGGCAATTGTTTATTTTAGTAGCAGACCTAGAGTTAAGGTCGACTTGGTGTTTCCATTATAAAGCCAGATTTTCAGGGTTTACTCTCTCAGTGGTTTCAAATCTCAATAGGCTAAAATTTGGCATTACAAGATATCAGCAGGGATGCATAATTTTTAAACAAAAAACAAGTTTGAAAACCATTAAGCTCTTTTGAGTACTAGAGCTTCACAAAAAATGATTGGGACCTCATTTCAGAGGGGTCCTTGCCATGCTTTAGTTTAGAATAAAAATGGCCTAATTAAAAATAAATAAATAAGTTTTGTTGGTTGATTGTACTTAAAATGGAGCAAACCTCTAGATGTTTTAGGGAAAACATTTGAAATGAGCTAGATATCTCTGTGCAAGTGTGAATATTAACTACTGAGCAGGTGCAGTAGTTAATTTTCATAATGTTCTTGGTTATGCAGCAAATATAGCATTGCAAATCTCATTACAAGGTGAAACAGATTCTAACAAATTTTGTTTTGACATTAACTGCCATTCAAATGAACAGAAAAGTACCACCATTTATTTTAATGAAAGAGGGCTTTAAAAATAATATTAAAAAGAAAAAATACATTAAAGTTATTATAAGGACAAGAAACTATCATACAGCAGCAAAGACACTGTGTTAATGTTGCCAATGTCACCATAGTGTCCACATATTGTAAAGCATATTTACCTGTGTGTAAACACCTTCAATGGATACATGTTTATGTCCGTAAATATGAGATATAAGTGCATTACCACTGGAGGAAGAGACTGAAGAAGGGAGGCAGTGATGGTGTCAGGGAATCCACCAAGCAGGTCCATCTCCCCAGCATTCCATACAAAGCTGTGTAAGAGACCTCTGTAGGCTACTGCAGCTAGTGAGCTGAAGTAGCCTCCATTGAGCAGTTGGAGGAGCTGAGGGATTGCACCCCATTCATCAGCCTACCACTTGCCCATTCTGCCTTAGCTTTCACTGCCAAAGTATACCACCATGTATAGGCTAAAGTACTGTGCCTAGTTCCCACAATGCTTAGCCTGGGTATAGGGCACCGTACTTTAAGCAATTCCTAATGCCCAGGCCAGATGCTGGCTTTTGAATAATCTGATTAATTAAATGTACCTTTCTCCTCTTACTATCCCTGGTCTTTATCTCTTCCACTTTTGCACACCTCCATTGTTATTTGTGCAAGCAGCTTTGTCCCCAAAGTGTTGACTGAGGGCATGTCTACACTACGAATTAGGTCGATTTTATAGAAGTCGATCTTTAGAAAGCGATTTTATACAGTCGATTGTGTATGTCCCAACTAAGCACATTAAGTCGGCGGAGTACGTCCTCAATACCGTGGCTAGCATAGACTCACAGAGTGGTGCACTATGGGTAGCTACCCCACAGTTCCTGCAGTCTCCACTGCCCATTGGAATTCTGGGTTAAGCTCCCAATGCCTGATGGGGCAAAATCATCGTCGCGCATAGTTTTGGGTACATGTCGTCAGTCTCCCTCCCTCCCTCCGTGAAAGCAATGGCATACAATCATTTCACGCCTTTTTTCCTGGGTTACCTGTGCAGACGCCATGACACAGCAAGAATGGAGCCTGCTCAGCTCACCCCTGCTGTTATGAGCATTGTAAACACCTCACGCATTATCCTGCAGCATGTGCAGAACCTGGCTAGGAGACGCCAGCACAAGGACGATTGTGAGGAGGACATGGACACAGACGTTCCTGAAAGCACGGGATGTGGCAATTGGGACATTATAGCGGCAGTGGGGCTGGTTGATACAGTGGAACGCCGATTCTGGGTCCGGCAAACAAGCACAGACTGGTGGAACCGCATAGTGTTGCGAGTATGGGATGATTCCCAGTGGCTGCAAAACTTTCGCATGCGTGAGGCCACTTTCTTGGAAATTTGTGAGTTGCTTCCCCCCACCCTGAAGTGCAGGAATACCAAAATGAGAGCTGCCCTGACAGTTAAAAGCGAGTGGCGATAGCCCTGTGGAAGCTTGCAATGCCTGACTGCTACCGGTCAGTTGGGAATCAATTTGGAGGTGGCAAATCTACTGTGCGGGCTGCTGTGATCCAAGTAGCCAATGCAATCACTGACCTTCTGCTATCAAGGGTAGTGACTCTGGGAAATGTGCAGGTCATAGTGGATGGCTTTGGTTCCCTAACTGTGGTGGGGCAATAGACGGAACGCATATCCCTATCTTGGCACCAGACCGCCTTGCCAACCAGTACATAAACCGCAAGGGGTACTTCTCAATGGTGCTGCAAGTACTGGTGGTCCACAAGGGACATTTCACCATCATCAATGTGGAATGGCCAGGATAGGTGCATGACGCTCACATCTTTAGGAACTCCGGGCTGTTCAAGCAGCTGAAAGAAGGGACTTACTTCCCAGACCAGAAAATTACCATTGGGGATGTTGAAATGCCAATAGTTATCCTTGGGGACCCAGCCTACCCCTTGCTCCCATGGCTCATGAAGCCGTACACAGGCAGCCTGGACGGTAGTAAAGGGCAGTTCAACTATAGGCTGAGCAAGTGCAGAATGGTGGTAGAATGTGCTTTTGGACATTTAAAAGCTCGCTGGCACTGTTTGCTGACTAGGTTAGACCTCAGCACAACCAATATTCCCATTGTTATTGCTGCTTGCTGTGTGCTCCATAATATCTGTGAGAGTAAGGGGGAGACGTTTATGGTGTGGTGGGAGGTTGAGGCAAATCACCTGGCTGCCAATTTTGAGCAGCCAGACACCAGGGCGATTAGAAGAGCACAGCTAGGCGAGCTGCCCATCAGAGAGGCTTTGAAAACCAGTTTCATGACTGGCCAGGCTACGGTGTGACAGTTGTGTGTTTCTCTCCTTGAGGCAAACCCACCCCCTTTGTTGATTTTAATTCCCTATAAGCCAAACACCCTCCCCTCTTCGATCACAGCTGGCAAAGGAAATAAAGTCACTATTCTTTTGAAACCATGCATTCTTTCTTTATTAATTAAAAACAAAGTGAGATAACTGACAAGGTAGCCCAGGTGGGATAGGGGAGGAGGGAAGGGCAGGGCCACATTGCTTATTGTAGCCACACTACAACTCAAAACTGTTTGAATGACAGCCTTCTGTTGCTTGGACCATCCTCTGGAGTGGAGTGGCTGGGTGCCAGGAGCCCCCCCGTGTTCTTGGGCATCTGGGTGAGGAGGATGTGGAACTTGGGGAGGAGGGCAGGCGGTTATACAGTGGATGCAGTGGCGATCTGTGCTCTTGTTGGCTTTCCTGCAGCTCCATCAGACACCTCATCATGTCCATTTGCTCCCCCCACGGCCGCCCGGGGGGGGGCAAGTGGGGCAATTTGCCCCAGGCCCTGGGCCCCGCAGGGGCCCCCACAAGAATATAGTATTCTATAGTATTGCAACTTTTTTTAATGGAAGGGGCCCCCAAAATTGCTTTGCCCCAGGCTCCCTGAATCCTCTGGGTGGCCCTGGTTCCCCCATTACCCTCAGCATTGCCTCCCGCCTCTTATCATTGCGCTAACTTGATGCTTTCCTGGCCTCTGCCACTGAATGCCTCCATGCATTCAGCTGTGCCCTATCAGTGCGGGAGGACTGCATGAGCTTGGAAAACATGTCATTGCGAGTGCGTTTTTGCCTTCTAATCTGCGATAACTTCAGGGACGGAGATGATAGGGGGAACATAGAAACATTTGCACCTGGGGTGGGATAAAAAGGGAGAGTAAAATTTAAGATGATACATTTCTGAGAACAAAAGGGAGACTCTTTCACAGTGAATCAAGCAATTCACAGCAGACAGCACACGTGCTTTAGGTACAAGGTTGCATTTTGCCTTTTATATTGAGCGCCTGCCGGTATGGTGACACGTCACACAAAGCTAGGCAACAGAATTCGGTTTCCAGGCAGCCATGGTAAGCCAAAGGATATGCGGGGTTGGCTTCTTCCACCTTCATAACATGTGGGAATGGTTTCAAAGTGCAGTGCCCTCCTTTCCCATAGCAAGCAATGCCAGTTGGGTTTCCCATTTGAAAGGAGGGGTTGCGGTTTTCGAGTGGATGTGCAGCACACACCTCCCCCCACCCCACCGCATGGCTATTCTCAGGGATGATCCCTTTTGGCCAAGCGCAAACAGCCCAGCATGAACAGGGTCCTTTTACTGTTCCCTTACAAAAATTCCCCTATTTCAACCAGGTGACCATGAATATCACATCACTCTCCTGAGGCTAACACAGAAAGATGTAGACCGAATGTTGCTTGAATGCGACCAAAACCCAGGACCATTCGTAGCCATGCTTTGTGCTGCAATGATTCCAGACCACTTGCTACTGGCTTGGTATGGTTAAGTGTCCTAGAGTGGAGAATGAAATAAGGCAGCCCCGACACCCCCCCCCCCAGAAACCTTCTGCAAAGGCTTTCAGAGTACCTCCAGGAGAGTTTCATGGAGATGTCCCTGGAGGATTTCCGCTCCATCCCCAGACACCTTAACAGACTTTTCCAGTAGCCGCGAATGCATCCCAAGTCTTCAGTGCAAAACAAACATTAAACACTATTGCTTTTAAACCCTGTACTTTAGTTACAAATGTGCACTCACCAAAGGTGCTTTCTCCACCTTCAGGGTCGGGGATTCCGGCTTGGGAGGGTATTGGTTCCAGGGTGATGAAAAGGTCCTGGCTGCCAGGAAGAACGGATTCACTGCTTGCCTGCTGCACATTCTCCTCCTTCTCCTTCTCCTCATCCACAAAATCCTTCTCCCTGTTGTGTGAGACCCCCCCCCCTTGCAGGTGTCCACGGACAGTGGTGGGGTAGTGGTAGGGTCGCCCCCTAGAATGTCATGCAGCTGATCATAAAAGCGGCATGTATGGGGCTCTGACCCGGAGCGACCGTTTGCCTCCTTTGTCTTTTGGTAGGCTTGCCTGAGCTCCTTGACTTTTATGTGGCACTGCTGTGTGTCCCTGTTGTAGCCTCTGTCCATCATGCCCTGTGCGATTTTGGCACATATATTAGCATTTCCTCTTTTTGATCAGAGTTCTGCCTGCACAGATTCTTCTCCCCATACAGCAATCAGATCCAGTGTCTCCCATTCGGTCCATGCTGGAGCTCGTTTGCTATTCTGGGGGGACCGCATGGTCACCTGTGCTGCTGAGCTTGCCACGCTGACCGAACAGGAAATGAAATTCAAAATTTTCCAGGGCTTTTCCTGTGTACCTGGCTAGTGCATCGGAGTTGAAAGTGCTGTACAGAGTAGTCACATTGGAGCACTCTGGGATAGGTCCTGGAGGCCAATACCGTCGAATTGCATCTGCACTACCCCAAACTCGACCCAGCAAGGTCGATTTTAGCGCTACTCCTCTTGCCGGGGAGGAGTACAGAAGTCGATTTTAAGAGCCCTTTAGGTTGATGGAACAGGGTTGGTTGTGTACGCATTGCTTATAAAATTGACCTAATGCAGCTAAATTCGACCTAATCTTGTAGTGTAGACCAGGGCTGAATCACAGATGAAAACCCTAGGTTAAACATGTTATTAGATCACAGAACAGCATTCTTGTCTCATTTTCTACCTATCAACTTCCAAGCACACTTGTGGTGTTATAGACATAATCAAAGGTCACACTTTATACTGTAGCTCTAGTGTAAAATACAATGTAATTATTCTATGGCAGTGGTTCTCAATCCGGGGTACGCATACCCTGGGGGGTGCGTAAAGGTCTTCCAAGAGGTACATCAACCCATCTAGATAGTTGCCTAGTTTTAAACTGGCTACATGAAAAGCATTAGTAAAAAGTCAGTACAAACTAAAATTTCATACGGACAATGACTTGTTTATACTGCTTTATATACTATTGTGACTTTCCCCTCTGGTGGTGTCTGGACCAGTGATCTGCTAGGCCTTTCCAATTCTTGACTCTGGGAACCAGCCTTACCCTGCTCTGCTGTGAGAACCCCCACTCCTGGGCTGATCATGCACAGCCTCTGGCAGGTAAGCTGTTACTAGCTACTTGCAAGCCAGTATCTCCGGTCCCGGAAACAACCCTAGAAACCTCCATCTTGCAGTGTCCAGTTATGCCCACTGGATGCTGCAAGCTTATATACGTTCGTCAATTTAACAAAGAAATTGATATGTACCAGGTTTGTTATCCCAAGGGGAGCCGCTGATGTGCTTCAAACCAAACACGCTGCTTCAGGTAGAACAAACAGATTTATTAACTATAAAGGTAGATTTTAAGTGATTATAAGTCAAAGCATAACAAGTCAGATTTGGTCAAATGAAATAAAAGCAAAACCCATTCTAAGCTGATCTTAACACTTTAAATGTCCTTAAAACTTAGATGCTTCTCACCACAGGCTGGCTGGTTATTTTTCAGTCAGGTTCTCCCCTTTGATCAGCATTTCAGTTGCTTGGTGGTGTTGTCGTCTGTAGATGTAGGTGGAAGAGTGAGAGCCTGGCAAAATGTCTCTCTCTTTTATCATGTCCTTTCTTTCCTCTTGGCTTTGCCCCTCCCCCCCAGTCAGGTGAGCATTACCAGTCTCAAACTAAGGAAAGGAAGGGGGTGACTCCCTCGAGGGTCTAACAGATTCTTTTGTTGTTGCCTAAGCCAGTGTCAATTGTTCCTATGAGGCTGGGCTGGATTTGTCCCAGCCATGCCCTGATGAGATGTGAACTGCCTCTCTGTTCTTGAAGAGTTTTTGCATGGGCTTGTTTTAATCCATTAGGATACATTTTCAGCCTCATAACTATATACATGAAATTATAACCTAAAACCTTACTATAACAACCATGCTCAGTGTATTATGAGCCTTCCGAAGACACCCAACATGACAAACTTTGCATTGGAGACCACACAACCATTTTATAAAGATGAACATGGGGGTATAGGGTGTTCCCCCGAGGTACAGAGCATCACAACTATATCAGTGTTTCTCAACCTGAGCAAGTCGCAATTTATTTTATAATTATATGGTAAAAATGAGAAAGCAAGCAATTTTTCAGTAATAATGTGCTGTGACACTTTTGTATTTTTATGGTTGATTTTGTAAGCAAGTAGTTTTTAAGTGAGGTGTAAACTTGGGGTACACAAGACAAATCAGACTCTTGAAATGGGTACAGTAGTTTGGAAAGGATGAGGACTACTGCTCTATGGCTATCCTTTTTTGGTTCTTGCTGTGACAGACTTAAAATATCCTATAATATCCTGGACAAACCTTATGGAATGAAGATAAAATTTATTGAATTAAGTTAAACCTTACTGAATTGGGTTCACTAGCTTTGGCTCCATTCTATTACAAATGCAATTGTGTATGTGTTATTGGGGAATTATATGTACCTTCTCTAGTAGGAGAAGGATACTAATGTAATTCCTCCATTATCAGCCCTTTGAAGCAACCCCCTAGAGCAGTGTACATATACTAGTTCAAACTGGATTCTCCAGGGACCCAGAGACAAAGAAAGTATTTCTGGATAAATAGCCTGGTTTTAAACTCACTCAGGCCTTCTTCCTGATCTAGCAAACAGACAGGACTCCTGGTCCACAGAGGGCCCCAATTCTTAGAGAAGGGTTGGGAGGACTTGACCTACTGAGGGCCATAAGGCTGGGTGTTAGTTCTGACCTGAGGCTGTTAGGAACTTGGGACCACAGAAAAGAACCCCTTCATGGGATTTTGAAGGGCTGTTCCTGCTAGAGCCAGGTTCGGGTTCGGGTGGTGTCTGATGATCTTAATAGCATGTCTGTTGGTTTTTTTATTGTTTTTAGTATGTTTTCTCTGAAGTGTTTTTACCTTAAGTAAACAATCAGCTTGCATCATTTGGATGGCATCTATAAACTATGGGCAGTCACACTGTTAACCTTACTAAAGAGAAAGCAAGCAGGTGTGCTTGGGCAGCCTGTCTGTGCTGGGGATAACACAGTGAAGACAGGGAATTGTACAGCATGAAACACTGGTCTCCCACTCCAAAAGGCAATTGCTGGGGAGCTGGAAGCCTGCGCGTGAGTGCCCTTGCTAAACCATAGAGGGGGAATACACGTGCAGTTGCCCTGAACTGGGACATCTGTCATCAACACATTGTCCTGTAACTGGAGAGCTAAACACAACTGACTTATCAAAGAATCCCACCCAATTTCATATTTAAACACATTTCACAGGAACAGCCCTGAAATTATGTAGCTAACTAGTAGACACCTTATCAGTTAGAAAGTTAACTATCTGGGTTACACTTAAAAAAAAAGACATTATAATTAGAGATGGCCAACAACGATAAAAATAAAAAAAACTTCCGAAAAAGGGCTGAATTGTTTTGCCCTTTTTCACTGACATTTCAGTTTTCCAACCAGCTCCGATTATAACTACATTGCAACTAGACTTGCTGCACTGAAAAGAAATAATAATTTATAAATCTCTACCTCTGCTGTGTTGTTTATACTGACATGGTTCCATGAGAACAGCAAAGCAGAATTTCAATATATCTAAAAATGTAGACACAATTCTGTAAAGTCATACACACAAGTAGAGCCTCATTGACATGAGCGTGGCTCTGGATGAACAGAGGCTATATAAACTTGCAGGATTACGTCTTCAGCTATTTAAAATGGCGCTGCTGTGCTTGAAATGCCTGATCTCCATTACACCAGTCTAAATGGAAGAACTTTGACCTAAGTTACGTCAGTCTAAATCCCATGAATCGCTACTGACCATAGTGGAGTTACTCCAGATTCAAACTGTTGTAACGGAGATCAAAATCTAACCCTTATTTTTAAAAAGGGTGGTTTTATCTTCAGTACTAACACTGCGGGGCTGCATCAACATCAGTGAGTCTTGCCTATCCCTAACACCACTAGCAGTAGAGATACATCAGCCACTGGCATCTCAGGTCAGGATAAAAGCAGCATTTAATTTCTGCTTCCCAAAAAAATATAGGCTGGTAGATAGGATACTAGGGGCTGTTGGTTGGCTAAACCAGAGCCCTGGAGGGATGCAGAGGTAGAAGTCTAGGTTGTAAGTAATCCTAGACACCAACAGGATATTCCCAGTTTTATTTCACTCCTTTCATGGTGTAGCAACATTAATAGCTCCTTGCAGTTAGGGGAAAAAACAAGAGTTGGAAAAGAGTTATTTTTTAAAATACCAATAAATAATTTAACATAATTAAATATATTTGCAGTGAACCCTATAGTATAATATGGCCTTTCAACGTAATTTAATTTGTGGAGTGATGTAGCACTACTTTGGACTTTACAGTTCTGGCTCATCTACTGAGGTGCTAATGACAGATTCAGAATGTTCTTTCATTCAACCCACTTTATAAATATAGTCTAATATTACCCCCTAAATAGAGACATCAATGCACAGTAACTACTATGAATATGGCAGTGTAACTTTAACATGATCAAACTGGCTGCAGAACAGTGGGGTGCATCATTTAGGATATGTGCTTAACTATTGATCTAAATCACTCAATGTAGTTATTCATGTAAAAAAAAAAAACTTCCTTATGTTATGTTGATAAATGTTTTTATTGGCATAATTACCGATCATGCTGCAGATCATAGTAATATCACTCTGAACTGTCACAATAGTCCAAACTGCACTAATATATTTGTCAGGCATATGAGCAAACAGTATAATTTTGCCCCTTCTGCTCACAATGAGCAGAACAAATAATTAAAACCAAGTTATGGCCCCATCTGGAAATTCAGGCCAAATCCTCAGCTAGTGTAAATCACCATAGCTACATTAACTTCACCAGCTGAGGATCTGAGCATCACAGTGCTCCAAATACATGACCCAACTGTTCTACTGGAACCTAAGGGAATTTTTAAAATGAGATTAAGTCATGTGATCTTGTTCAGAGTGTCATTGTATGCATGTTTGTATGCCCAAACCTAGATTTTACAATCAGGGACAGCAGGAAAGGAAAACAAGTGTGACATTCTGCAAATAACCACATAGGACAGGAAAATATATGACTACATACAAAAAAACCCTAACTTTAAATAATGTTAAGGATGCAGAGTCAACCACACAAAAAAATTAGAAAAAAAAAACAGTGAGAAGGTTGCACAGGCAACCTTAATTCAGCACACATGTGCTTATGCATTATGATAGTCTTGTTCCAAGGCAACTACAGGAATAGAATCCATGTCTCCTGTATCCTTATTCAGTGCCTAGTTAACCACCAGAGAACATCCCTTCTCAGAACTCTTTTTCATTAACTGTCCATCCTGTGCACTGAGCAAAGCATGTGTTTTGCTGAACTAGTATGTGATCATGTAATTTAAAACTATATAATAACGTAGAGGCACCATCTGCAATACAGCGTATTAACTTTTGCTGAAATAAAAAACACAAATTGTTCTGTATTCTGATTATAATCATATTCATATAATGGTACATACATTATACAAAGTGTGTGAGGAGAGTGAAGGAAGAATAGAATTGCTATGTGAACCTTAACTTTTTTGTTTGCAGTGTTGTTATAGCCATATTGGTCCCAGGATCTGAGACAAACAAGGCGGGTCATATCTTTTATTGGAGAACCAACTTCCGCTGGTGCTAGGTACAAGCTTTTGACCTACACAGACCTCTTTATGCTTGGGGAGGGTCTGAGCTAAAAACAAGTTGGGACAGATTGTTAAGCATAAGGGGTAATGCTAGTTGTAGAAATGAAGAAATGAAATGGGCAATAAGAGTTAGATTATCATGCAAAATAGGTTTGAAATGGGTTATTAAGCATTTAACAGGCAGGTGTTTGTTACAAATTGTTTTAATGAACCATGAAACAAGTGCCGCTGTTGAGTTTATGGTTTTTAGCATCTAGAAGTATTACAAATTTAAGTTCCCAGGCTCACCTTTGAAAGTGTTCAGATTTCTTTTGAGGATGAGGACTGAGAGATCAGATACAAAGTGATTGTTTTGTGAAAAGTGTTCACCCATGAGTGATATGGTGTTTTTGCCTTTTATCATTTTTTGGTATGAATTCATTTGAGAGCATAATGTTTGTCTAGTGTCGCCCACATTGCTGTTACTGGGGCATTTGATGCACTACATGAGATACACAACATTGTGATAGACGTGTGTGGGACCCATGAATCTTGAAAGGTTGCGGGGGAGGGGGAGACATAGTAATGAAGATGTCTGTAGATTTTGCATCTGTTGTTCTGGTGGGAGTTGGTGGGTCATGGTCTGTGGGGAGCTTGCTTCTGATGAGTTTGAGGGGTTGTTTGAAGACCAGAAGAGGAGATTCAGGAAAGATTTTTTTCAGGATGTGGTGCCCATTGAGTATCGGTTGTAACTGTTTGATGATAGCCCATATGGGTTCCTGTGTGGAGTAGTAGGTGATAACTAGGGATGTATGATCAATGGGGTTTTTCTTTTCTGCACTGAAGCAGGTTCTCCCAGGGTATTTGGTAGCCTTTTCCATGATGTGATCTTCTTTGGTGGAGTGTCCTTGTTTAGTGAAGGCAGTTTTAAAGTGTGATTTGATGTGTATCTCAGATTTCCCCTTGAGAGCAAATTCTATGGTATCTGAGTGCCTGGCTGTAGATGACAAATTGTTTGGTGTGTCTGGAGTGGTTGCTGGATCTGTGGAGGTAAGTATACAACAAGCTCACAGATCACCATATAGTCACTTGTAGGGTTTGATTGTTGAAACTAATCATGGTGTTCAGGAAGTTGATGGTGGTATGGGAGTGTACTACAGAGAGTTTAATGGATGGGTGGTGGTAGTTCAAGTTTTGGTGGAAATCTGAGGGAGTTTAGGTCTTCTGTCCAGAGGATGAAAATACCATCCATTTATCTCAGGTATATTGGTTGCATCGTGCATTTTTCTATAAATTCTTCCTTGAGGTGGCCCAGGAAGAGGCTGGCATGTTGGGGAGCCATCCTAGTATCCATTGCTGTTCTTTTGGGTGGACAAAGTATTTGTTGTCAAAAGTGAAGTATTTGTGGGGTAGGATGAAATGGATGAGTTTGGCCATGTTTTGGGTGGATTTCTGAGTGTTGTACATTACCTTGTAGGTGTTTGAGGGATGTTGGTTTATAGGGAGATGACATCTATGGAGGCAAGAATGGTGTTTTGGGGGAGGTTGCTAATGTTTCAAAGTTTCTGTAGGAAGTTGGTAGTGTCTTGCAAGATGCTGGCCGTTTGTGTGGTGAGTGGTTTGAGGACGGTTTCTATATTCCTTCAGTGAGAGTGCCATGGGCAGATACGATGGGTCCACCTGCATTCTCTTGTTTGTGTAACTTGGAAAGCATGTAGAAGGTCCCTGGAGTGGGTTCCTGGGGTATGAGATTGTAGAGTTTTTCTTTGAGTTTGGAAAAGGATTTGATGGTATTCTATCTTCAAATTTCTGTGTGAATTGTGGTGGTGGTGTCTTCTATTAATTCTTTATAGATGGTAGTATCAGAGTTCTCTATTGGTCTCATTGTCAACATAGTTGTGATGACTTAGTCATCGACCTTAACTTTTAAATTTATGACTTTTGGAGGTTTAAAATCTCAATCTTGATGTTGCACATATGATTTTGTTTGTTTGCATTGATTATTTTCTTTTTCCTCAGGGTCCCATTATATATTAAAAGCCATGGGAAGGCCAAAATTAAATGAAGAACCTTTCAGCACTGAAGCTACAGATTACCATAATGTAATCCTCTCCTGTGGGGAGAGTTTGGTGGCCCTCCAATCCACCACATGTCCTGAAATCTATAGTGTAATCCCACAGATCTCAGCACATCCATCAAGAACTGGGTCATTTGAAGCAAGAGCCAATTACTCCACAATATTACCTTAGTCTGCTCATGCCCCATTGCAGTATGCCTGCATTTGGATCCAAATCAACATACTCTGGATTATGGATTTTCATTCCAACAGGAGTAACTGGACTCTGTTTAGAGGAATAACCCTGGAATGAGAATTGGAGCAGAAAAGGACTGGTCCCTCTCAATGCACCTGCAGGCTGTGGGGCTACATCAATTTCACCTTTATAATTACACAAGCCACCCAAACTATGTTAATATAGAGAGAACCCATTATGAAGTTCACATGAAGGAACAATGATAAATTGCAGAACCTGGGTACTTTCCAGAATCAACCAAATGTGCTACTACATGAGTAAGTGAGAAGTTAATTATCATTTGCTTTAGCACTTTGATGGCCTGTGCTGTAATGAACGTTTGTTATCTTCCTATTGTCTGATTGTGTAATTATAGTTACTTGTTTCTTCAGGGATGCTCATTTAAAAGCGACATTTTATCTCACGAGTAATTTGCGGGTTGACAAAGTTTAAATAAATACAAATGACGTGATTATCGCTGATGTCAATTAGATCAAACACAGTGAGCATAAACTTAAGGAGTCTGCATGCTGTCAGTTTCATCTTCCCATGAAGCTCAGCTTCTGTAAACTATCAGTTGGCCTAGCAGCCTGTTTTTAATCTGCTATCCTCAGCTTTAAGCCAACAATGGCTATTACAGAAGAGGGGAGCAAATTCCATGGATGTCACATGTGGGTTGAAGCTGGGAGCCACTGAAGGACTTCAATGAGGTGAGCAAGAGTGATGGGCAAAGAAGACACAATTGTGTTTCATATGGATGGAAGGGGAAGTACACGGGAGCCCAGAAAGGCCAAGAAGGAGGAGGTTATAGTAATCAAGATATGAGGGGATGAATGAGAGTTTAAGTATATGGGCACAAAACAGAGGTCAGAATTTAGAAATGTTATGGAAAAGAAAGAGGCAGGATTTGGCTGCAGCCTGGATATGTGAGGCAAAGAGTGGGAGGAATTGTGTTTAGAATATGCCAATTTTTTAAACTTTGCTCTATTTTGCAATTGTAAAATAAGATCCCAATCATGTAAACACTTAGGCATGCTGAACTTGAAGCACATTAGTCCTACTGACTACAATGGGACAACGCACATGCTTAAATATCAGCATGTAGCCTAGGAAACTAATCACCACCGTGTGTATTTCCTAACTGAACATTCAAATGTAGTATTGTCAGGTTATTTAGTTACAAGAGGATGTAAGGAAATGGCAGCCATCTTGACTGAGACCAGCTAGTGGGTTCAGTCACACTAAACACAATGGAGATGGTGGCTATCATTAATAAGAACAAAAAAAAAAAAAACTTATGCGACAGTCTTTTCTTTCATCATGAGCAGCTCTAAAAACACTTAAAATCACAAGTTTCACAACAAAAGTCACAAGATTTGGCAACTCAGCTTTATGAAGATACAATTCACAGGCACAGGAGCCATAGCTTGATAAAATCAGTCTAGAAGTCAAAAACACTATGCAAGTCCCCTTTTCTGTGGTTTGCCATTGGCAATCTTACTACAATCTTTCCAAAGCACTAGCATCCAAGGAGCAGACTGCTGGACAGAGCATCATATGATCCACTCCAAACTGTTATTGGTAATATGACCTGTGCCTCACAAGTCATCATTCAAACCAAACAGGTGTCTCAACAGAGTACAAGATGTAACTATACAAGCACAGCTCTGCGACGTCACAGCAGACTACCATTGCTAATGTAAATAGCAAGTGGTGACTTTTCACGATACTGTAAAGCCACTCTCACCAGCTTGGGTACAGCAAAATGACATCACCGGGATCGGTTTGATGAGAATGACCCAGAAATCCAACAGCTACTCGCTAAAAAACATGAGATGCATCATCAAAATCATGCAACCTATGTTTCTGTAGGCACAGGAATAACGTACAGGGATCTGTCTCATGACATCCAATCTAAGCTTAGAGACATGCTGATCAATGGTGGAATGCCAAGACAGAAGAAATCCAGGGCAATGCCGACAATCATGAGACCAAAGACTTCTGTGATGCTTTGAAAAACGTATATGGTCCTAAATATCACTAAAGTGCCTTTGAAGAATGTGGACAGCCTAACCCTGATCACTGACAAACAAGAAATCCTTCAGAGATAGCAGCAACATTTCAGTGATCTTCTGAACAAACCATCCAACATCATAGATGAGGACCTTGACAAAGCCAGCACTACAATCAATGCCATGAAAATCTGCAGGGCCCCTGGATCTGATGGCATTCCCACAGAAATATTCAAGTATTGGGGTGAGACCATGCTGAGGCGACTGCATGGACTCTGTCAATATATGGAGTACTGAAGAGGTACCAGATGACTTCAAAGATACCACCATCGTCATCACAATAGAAGAGGAAAAGTGAAAAGTCTGATTGTGGCAACTACCGTAGTATCTCATTACTCTGCATTGCTGGAAAGGTTGTGTCCAGAGTACCCTTTGATTGTCTGCTACCCAACATTGCAACTGTGATAGCCTGTGATTAGCAATGCAGTTTCAGGCTAACACAAGGAACAGCAAACATGATATTTGTAGCTCTTCAGGTGCAGGAGAAATGCAGAGAACAGCAACAGGACCATTACACTGTCTTCACTGACCTGGCTAAAGCATTTGAGACCATCAGTAGATCTGGATTTTGATTACTATTACTTAAGTTTGGTTGTCCAGAAAAATTCTCCAACATTTTGAAGCTATTACATAATGGAATGTTTGGATGAGTCTGTGTAGATGGTCTTCTGTCTGACCCATTTCCTATTACTAATGGTATTAAGCAGGGCTGCATAATTGGTCCAGTCCTGTTCAATCTCTTCTATGCATCAATGCTCAATGACATTAAAAGAGACCTAGATGCCAACATTAGGATATTTTTCTGATTATCTAGAATACTCAGCCTGAGTAGGCTGCAGTGTTCCACAAAGGCAAATGTTTGAGGCAATTGTTCATGAACTGTTGTATGCTGATGACTATGTTCTAGAGTCACATAGTCAAGAAGAAATACAATTGATTATAGACAGATTTGCAAAGTCTGCAAAAAGGTGTGGGCAGACAATCAACCTGAAAAGGACAGAAGACATATCAACCTGATCTAGGGAAACTCTACACAAAACCAAAAGTCACCATCAGCAATAAACAGCTGAATGTCGTTACAGACTTCTGCTATCTTGGCAACACATTGTCAAATGATGCTACTATAGGCAAGGAGCTGACACTCTGCATCAACAAAACCAGTTCATCATCTGGCAGACTATTTGGTGGAGTCTGGCAGCAACATGGTATTAAGCTTTAAACCAAGTTAAAAGTCTATAAAGCAGTAGTGCTGTCCAATTTTTTGTATGGGTGCAAGACCTGGACCTGCCACAGGCATCACATCAAGCTTCTAGATAGGTTCCATTTATATCATCTGCATGCCATGCTCCACATCAAATGGCAGGATAAAGTTACCAATAGCGAAATTCTGGAAGGCAGCCACGCCACAGGAATTGAGGCCATGCTCATCACAGTCACACTAGGCTGTTCCTCTAGCAAGGAACTGATCTCAGTCTCGCCCTGCAGCTCTTTTTATATTAGCCTGCTGGGCCCTGATTGGTTGCTTCCCACACAGCCACTCTAGACAGCTTGGAGGACCTCTCTACTGCCCTTTTCTGGGGCGGGGTGTGGCATGGCAAGGCCACAAGGCCTCCAGCAGGGGGCCTCAGGGGATAGGGCACCCCATCACACCTGGCTATATCACATCTACTGCTTCCTCCCCTATCCACTGGGCCAGAAATCAGATGGTGACTCCGTGGAAGAGGTAATACAGCCTGGAAGTGTATTCCCCTTATGACCAGAAATGTGGAGTGTGCGGGCAGACACAACCATGTGCATTCCACTAGGCTTGCCCCAACTCTGCCCACTTTGGCCCCCAGCTCACCCAAGCACATCATCCAAGATGCAGCAGAGAGTTCTCCGTGAGGTCTGACAGAGGGAAAGAATTGTTACAGAGCTGTCCTAACATTCCTTCCACATGATAGAGGAAAAATCCCTCAGTCAGTGGACACGTTAGCTGTAATGTTGCTTTCATGCATATTTTTTAATCAAGGTGCATTCAACAGTATCTACTATATCCCAGAACTAAGGCCTATAACGACCATTAATATTAATAACAATTATGCATAACCATTTATAGTGAGAAGAGAAGGGACCCAAATTACTTACTGTAGTCATTCCTGTTTAACTCTCAGTATTGATTTTAGCCTCCGTTTTCAGCTAGTGTGATAATATGCAAGGGATACACAAAAGACTGATAATATAATATATAAATAGGATACACAAAAGACTAGTCTTCATCAAAATGGAAATAAGTGCAGACAGTGTAGGTAGAACAGCTCCCACTGTGAATTAGCAGATTAAATACCTACATTACAGGTATTAACTATCATTTCTGACATCATATCAAGCATCCCAAATGCGCAAACTAAAATGTGGGTGGCTCCAAGGAGTTAAATTAGGTCCATCAGCCACACTACATTACATTGTGCAATGGTGTTATGCAGGAACCATTACAATATAAAACATGTTTTTCCTGAGAAATATGCTTTCAAAGATACATTTATAAAAAGCTCCCTATCCATTAAGGAACTCAAGTTACATGTTCAAAACCTAAAAACTAAAATAAATAAATAAATCCAGAGATTTGTGCGAGCTGCAAAACTCCATCCTGATTTAGAACATAGATTCAGTCTAAAGTAAAGCTGGAGGCTAGTCATTAAATTCACATGCAGGGTGAAATCCTGGCCCCATTGGGTCATCTGGGCTGGGACTTTCTCAATCTCTCCTGTTGTAGCTATAAAAGAGAATGACTCTATGGAGTAGTGGGTCGGTCATTCTCCTGAAATTTGGGCGTCCCAAGTTCAAAGCCCTGCTCCACCTCAGGCGGGGGGGCTCAACCCAAGCTTCCCACATCCCAGGGGAGTCTTCTATCCATGGAGTTAATGTTTATAAATCAGGCACCATCTTCTCTTGTTTTATGAATCCACCCCTTCATGTCTTTTGCTTTTCTTGTAAAGAGTATCCCAAGATGAAATAAAACATTTAATCTGAGGTTGAATTAAACATTTTGTTCAATCCTAAACATATGTTTTGTTTTGTTTTTTGATTTTCTGAACTTTTCTGAATTTTCAATTTTGGTTTGAGTCAAACAAATACTTTGTTCAAAAATTTTTGGAACTGCCAGTGAACCAAAACCAATCAGTTATTCGCCAAGCTCTAGCAGGGACCCTGTCCCTTGGCAGAAATCCAACTGATATAATTGGGCCATAGGTTAGATTACAGACACAAGAGGTAAAAAAAAAAAAAAAAAAAAAATTCTTAGGTGGAGGTGGTACTGAATAAAGACTGATGTGCCAAAACATCCCCAACAGTAACAAGACCCCTGACCTACTTCACAAGTAGCCTAATTTGACCTGTCTCACTATCAAATTCTGCCACACGAATGACAAATGGTATTAGCTATCAAACTTCCCCCCACAAGGGTCTCAACTTCCTCACAGCTACCAAATCTTCTGGACTCTCCTTGAAAGTTATTTTTTATTTGTTTCAATTTATAAAACATAACAGGCTAGAGTACAGTCCTGCATATTTTTAATAAATTCAGCAATACATTGACATTTTCTGCTTTGTAAGCTGTGGATACAGAGAGTCAGATCCTCAACTTGTATCATAGCTCTATTGCAGTCAATGGAGCTATGACATTTTACACCAACTGAGGATCTGGCCCAGATGGTAATGCTGAAAACACACTGTTTACTTGGCAGTCTGTTTTTGAGTAGTTACAGTGACTGGTTTACTTTAATATTAATGGATGCTCCAACTTCTGTATCAGAATTTCATACATGCCACCACAACCATGATAAAAAAGGGGATTCAAGAAAGGTATATACAGGTATTGTTTCAAAGGTACAATACAGAAGGTTGGTATCATGCAGGCTGTTCCCTCTTTCCCCCTGTCACTGAACCACCAGGGGCGGTATTGAGACAGAGGCAATTCACTCCAGCTTGAGGGTAGTCCGCAACCTCCTCCCAGGGTTTTGCCAGAGGAGAGCTGCTTTAAGTTGTGACTGTAGGCTTTCTGAAACCACTAACAGAAGATATCCAGATAACACACCACTGCAGGTGGGATAGAGAATGTCAGGGGACCACAAAGAGCACCACAATTGTATTAAACCAGTCTGCCCTGATATCATGGTCTTCATCAAATACAAAATTGTGAATTACTATTTCTCTTTTTCTATTGGACCTCGACCTGGTCTGAGAGTCACTGCAGTTCCTGCTAAGTAATCTCTTTCCTTCAGCCTGAAAATGGTTAGTTGTTATTGATAAATTGTAATACTTTGCCCTTTTGCAATGAGTCACAGGAAAAGGATTATTCTTTAATATACTTTCAGTAAAAGACTTTGGAGTATCTTCTATTTCTCTCAGTAACCTTTCAAAAAGCCCTAGGAGCATCTGCTTTGGTTTTAATTAAGATTTAGTGATGTGCCCCTGAACAAATAAAAGCACTGACAAAAGCTATACAGTAGATTGTTCTTATACAACATAATATAGCGGCATAGGAAGGATAGAGCAGACATATTACATATGGTGCACATATTCTCAGATATACTTTTTTGTAAATTAATTCATTTCTTGCCATTTGACATATCATAGCAACTATATAGAGGACACCTTTTTTCCAGCATGACTCCAGCATGAAATGTTTGCAATGACATCCCAACTCTTATGGGTTAGGGTCTCATTGTTAATTCAAAATCAATCTATGTTTGTCTAAAGCAAGGGAACCTATGGCCTGCTGGCTGGATACGGCCCACTGCTTAATTTCATCTGGCCCACGGCAAATCTCCACACCGGGAGCCGGAAGCCCCAAGCCTCGATGCCCCCACACAGCGCTGGAGCCGCCCCACTGCTGAGGGAAGCTAGGGTTGCCAGGCCATTAAAAGTCCAGTCAGCTCCACGCAGCTCCCGAAAGTGACCGGCATGTCCTGCAGCCCCTAGGAGCAGAGGCAATCAGGAAAGCTCCGCGCACTGCCTCCACCCCCAGTGCCAGCTCCGCCGCTCCCATTGGCCAAGAACCACAACCAATGGGAGCTGTGGGGGTGGCGCCTGCGCGGACGGCACCATGCAGAGCCGCCTGGCCGCACCTCTGCCTACGGGCTGGACATGTTGGCCACTTCCTGGAGTAGTGCGGAGCCAGGGCAGGCAGGAAACCTGCCTTAAGCCCCACTGCACCACTGACCGGGAGCCGTCTGAGGTAATCATCGCCCTGCTGGAGCCCGCACCTCCTGCCCCAGATTGGAACCCTCTCCTGCACCCTAATTCCCTCCCAGACCCCTCACCCCAACCCCTTGCCCCAGATTGGAACCCCCTCCCACACCCTAACTCCCCTGAAGACCCTGCACCCTCTCCCATACTCCAACCCCTTGCCCCAGCCTGGAGACCCCTCCCACACTCTGAACCCTCCATTTCTGGCCCCACCCTGGAGCCTAGGGGAAGCCCCGAGCCTCTGCCCCCCCACCACCACGGGTCTAAGTGTGGCCCATGACTGATTTTTTCTGTGGGTCAATGGCCCCTGATAGAAAAATGGTTCCCCACTCATGGTCTAAAGGTTTGCTAAATGATTTAGGAAAACTGGATCCCAGTTTTTGTGAGTCTATATTCACAGAGTTTAAGGCCAGAAGGGATGACAAGATCATCTAATCTGACCTCCTGACCACAGGCCACCAACACCACCCAGCACCTGCATACTAAACCTAGCAACCACAATTAGACCTAAGTGACACAGGAGATAAGCCTATGTGCCACTGGCAGAGAGTAAGAGGGACCGAGATGCACCCAGTGCTTGAGGCCCCTGCAGTGGCAGGGAAATGATTTAATGAGATATACTCAGAGAATCCTAGCAAGCGACCTGCACCATCACACTGAAGAGGAAGGCACACACCAAAAAAAAAAAAAAAAAAAAGACAACGGTCACTTCCAATCTGGCTTGGGGGAAATTCCCCATCTCTGGAATCAGTTAGACCCTGAGCACGTTAGCAAGAACCAGCAAGCAATCACCTAAGAGATAGAATGCTTAGTGCCACCTCAGAGCCCTGGCCAACCCCACCTAGTGTTCCATTTTCAGCTGTGGCCATCCATGATGCTTCAGAAGAAGGAGACTAAAGGGAACAGGAAGATTTAAAAGCAAGATTTAAAGGGCCTGATTTATAAAAGTACCTCTCGGATTTAGAGGGTGAAAATGGTAGAACTTAATCATCCAACTATCTGATTGTACATCCAGGTCCTAATTTGGTCTGTGGTCTCATCTCAGGATCCACAATAAGTGAATTTAGCTCATCTATTGAACTCAACAGGAGACTCCACCATCATCACCATCTGATTGTACAATGAGCTATGGATTCAGAAGTGTGCCCACAAAAATGGAAGCAGACCCTAAATAAGGTTCAAAGGTCTGAAAGTAGCTGGATAGGATATGGAGTAAGATGTAGATAGGCATTCAAGAAAGGGTTAAGGATGACATAATATCAGGGGCATGGGAGAATAGATGAATGAGAGGTCAGAAGTAGTGAGAGCCATATGTAATTTCAAAATCTACACAGACTGCTTGAAATTGGATGGGAAGCAAGTGAAATGAAGGAAGCAGAATGCTTTCTCTGAACATAATTTCTACAATCTTTTAGTATCTCTTGGGTATCTAAAGAGATTCTAAACACACACGTTAGAGTCTTGAATACAATGTCTTTATTCTCTATTTTTCTAATTCCCTCACGAATCATGGAACTGATTTAATCAAGTCTTGAAAATGTACCCACAACAGACAAGAATTCCCTTTCTAATAACAAACATTTTATCATGTTGGATTTTTTTTCATTTTATTGTAATAACATTAATTTTGATTAGTACAGTGAACGTTTGTGTTTCTTCTAGTGCTCAGGGGCAGCAGCTGTCCTTGGCATATACTTTAAGATGTAAAAATACCATAACCCTGTGGTTTATGCCAAGAAAAAAAACCCAGCAAAATGTTATGAAAAAATAAATATAAAACTGAAACAGTGGATTGAAAGACCACCATTATCTTTTGTTTGAGTATACAGGTTTGTAGATGAAGTCTACTAGAAAGAAAATAATATGTTGCAGGATTGTGCCCAGTAGCTAGAGACATTAAGGGTAACAAGAAAACATTCTACAAATACATTAGAAGCAAGGAAGACCAAGTACAGGGTAGCCCTGTTACTCAATAAGAGGGGAGGGAAATAATAGCAGAAAATGTGGAAATGGCAGAGGTGCTTAATGACTTCTTTGTTTCGGTTTTCACCGAGGTTGATGGTGATTGGACGTCTACCATAGTGAATGCCAGTGAAAATGAGGTAGGATCAGAGGCTAAAATAGGGAAAGAACAAGTTAAAAATTACTTAGACAAATTAGATGTCTCCAAGTCACCAGGTCCTGATTAAATGCATCCTAGAATACTCAAGGAGTTGACTGAGGAGATATCTAAGCCATTAGCAATTATCTGAAAATAAAAACAACCCGGGGAATTACAGACCAGTCATCTTAACTTCTGTATCCAGAAAGATAATGGAGCAAATAATTAAGCAATCAATTTGCAAACATCTAGAAGGTAATAAGGGGATGAGTAACAGTCAGCATGGATTTGTCAAAAACAAATCGCGTCAAAACAACCTGATAACTTTCTTTGACGGGGTAACAACCCTTGTGGATATGGGGGAAAGCGGTAGATGTGGTGTATCTTGATTTTAGTAAAGCTTTTGATACTGTCTCGCATGACCTTCTCATAAACAAACTAGGGCAGTGTTTCCCAAACTTGGGACGCCGTTTGTGTAGGGAAAGCCCCAGGCGGGCCGGGACGGTTTGTTTACCTGTCACGTTCGCAGGTTCCGCCGACTGGCTTCTCCCACTGGCTGCGGTTCAATACTACGGGCCAATGGGAGCTGATGGAAGCGGCGGCCAGTACGTCCCTCGGCCCGCACCGCTTCCAGCAGCTCCCATTGGCCTGGAGTAGCGAACCATGGCCAGTGGGAGTCGCGATCAGCCGAACCTGCGGACGCGGCAGGTAAACAAACTGGCCCGGCTTGCCAGGGTCTTTCCCTACACAAGCAGCATCCCAAGTTTGGGAAACACTGAATTAGGGAAATGCAACCTAAATGGAGCTACTATAAGATGGGTGAAAAACTGGTTGGAAAACCATTCTCTGAGAGTAGTTATCAGTGGTTCACAGCCATGCTGGAAGGGAATAATGAGTGGGGTCCCGCAGGGATCAGTTCTCGGTCCGGTTCTGTTCAATATCTTCATCAATGATTTAGATCATGTCATAAAGAGTACATTTATAAAGTTTGCAGATGACACCAAGCTGGGAGGAGTTGCAAGTGCTTTGGAGGATAGGATTAAAATTCAAAATGATCTGGACAGACTGGAGAAATGGTCTGAAGTAAATAGGATGAAATTCAATAAGGACAAATGGAAAGTACTTCATTTAGGAAGGAACAAGCAGTTGCACACATACAAAATGGGAAATGACTACTTAGAAAGGAGTACTGCAGAAAGGGATCTGGGGGGTCACAGTGGACCACAAGCTTAATATGAGTCAACAGTGTAACACTGTTTCAAAAAAAGCAAACATCATTCTGGGATGTATTAGCAGGAGTGTGGTAAGCAAGACACGAGAAGTAATTCTTCCGCTCTACTCCACGCTGATTAAGCCCCAGCTGGAGTATTGTATCCAGTTCTGGGTGCCACATTTCAGGAAAGATGTAGACAAATTGGAGTAAGTCCAGAGAAGAGCCACAAAAATGATTAAAGGTCTAGAAAACATGACCTGTGAGGGAAGATTGAAAAAATTGTGTTTGTTTAGTCTGGAAAAGAGACAATTGAGAGGGGACATGATAACAGTTTTCAAGTACATAAAAGGTTGTTACAAGGAAGAGGGAGAAAAAGGGATAGGACAAGAAACAACGGGCTTACATTGCACAAGGGAGGTTTAGGTTGGACATTAGGAAAAACTTCCTAACTGTCAAGGTGGCTAAGCACTGGAATAAATTACCTAGGGAGGTTGTGGTATCTCCTTCATTGGAGATTTTTAAGAGCAGGTTAGACAAACACCTGTCAGGAATGGTCTAGATAATACTTAGTCCTGCCATGAGTGCAGCGGACTGGACTAGATGATCTCTCGAGGTTCCTTCCAGTCCTATGATTCTGTGTGTAAACCCATGGATATTTTAGACTGAACCCACAAATGTGGTAATGGCTGACATGGTGGGATAAGTCTAAAAGGCTTCTCATGCAAACTTCAAGTTATTCCATTAAAACAAGATGCAGTACAGGAATTACTGTTAGAACTGAGTAATAAGCATTCTCAGATGGTTTATTTTTGTTAATACAAACTTTTTACTCTATGCTCTGATGAGAAAGTGCTGCCATTACACTGCTGTTACATTTTTTTAAACTACGTAATTTCTTTTAAAAAACTTGCTGTTTCATCCAGAAACATTACCATAGCTAGAGAGATGAAAACAAAAGGCTTTTCAGACATTGTATCTAATTTTACAGGAGTACTTTTGTGTTCATGCCGTACATTGCAATTACAGAGTTGAAGAAAAGAAACAAGGATCTGACCCAAGGCCTGCTGAAGTCAATTGGAGTCTTTCTATCAATGTCATTAGGATTCAGACCAGGCCCTATATCTGCAAGATTATACACAGCAATTCACAATGCAAGATTTTTTTTTTTTTTTTTTTTTGTAAATGAAAAGAACTACTGTATGGCCTTCCTTCTAAGAGCCAAATCCTCTGCCCAACACCCAGCCCAATTAACCTCTCACTGAGAGCTAAATCTTTCCCACACCCCAGGAAGAGCTGTTTCACAGTCACTCTTCCATCCAAAGGGCTGGAGTAGGTTCCACAGCTGTAGCACTCTATTTATGGTAAAGGACCAGTGACAGGCCAGGACCGATACTCTGGTCCCACTCTTGGATCACCCTACTCCCACCAGTGCATGGAGAGCTTGGCTCTGTGCCATGCCTCTTGAGAGATGTGCTCTGTCAATACAGTCCCCCCAGATCTTGCAAAACCTGCATGTCAGAATTATACTTGTTCTTCTACCCATGGGCCCTTTGCCCCTGCAGAGATGTAAGCAGGATTTTATCTGCTTAGTGAATGCACCTTAACTCATCAATATACACAATACATGATGGTGTGTATTTGCCATTCATAAGTAAGTCTTTATGTCATCCCCACATCATTACTCATTCTGTGCATATGTGTGATAAAGACAGAGAGAGGAGAAGGAGAAGAAGGAAACAATTAAGAAACAAAAAGCTAATGTTAGTCCCAAAGAGAAGGAGATCATAGACAATAATGAAAAAAAGCTTTTAGTAATACAGGAGGAAGACAAATTGGTATTTGTATTTAGAGACAAATGACAGACAGATTCCCCTAACAGTGACAGAAACCTTGGTAGGAAGATAGGCACTAAAATGAAGGAAGACTCTGTGAAAATGGTTGACTAGCATTCTATTGATTTCTTTCCATTTCCTTAGAAATAAAATGATAGTAAGACTTAGTTAAGAGCTTCAAGGTTTTTGCTCAATAATTTTAACTTTGATTCAGTAGCCTTACTGGCACTTCTGTTTCTATTTATTACATGCCTAGTCTAATATGGAATTTGTGTTTCCTTCAGGTCCTCGTATTGATTTGTTTCTCACTAAGCTAAGGGAAATGTCACTGGGTTTTTGATGAAGGTTGTCAGAATGCAAACTGTTTTTGTAAGTGAATGTGATGCAAAGTGATATTTAGATGTCAAAAACTAAACCCACTACTATATTTGGGTAATATAGACAGTCAAATGATAGTTAAATATTTTTCTAAGAGAAGGAATAAAAATAGTCCACATTGAGTGAAACACGGGCACATTCTGTTAACCACAATAGTCATAGTTGAATGCATAAAAAGTTTGTTTGCCAAGACAAGTAGAGGAAAACACAGGGCCTACAGGAAGTAGTGGAATCATCATCTTCTGCCAATATGGTCTAAAAATTTACATTCACTGTAAGTCCAAATCTGCAATTGGTAAATTGGAGCAGACACAAGCCCATTCCTGTAGAACTGGATCTATATAACCTTGTCTTAATAAATCAATCACTAGTTTCTGTTACCACCTTCAAGTCAAATTCTTTGGCTGAACATTGCAGTAATGTTACCACTCAGTCTGAGGACTGTTTAGATTAGGATTTGACTGGCATCTGAGCCTTACCTTTTGTAATGATTGAGGGACAGCAAGTTTTTTAAATGTAGGAGCTTTAGGGTATGACTACATTGCAAGTAAGCACCCACAACTGGTCTATGCCAGCTGACTCAGCCACTCGGGCTGTGGAGCTGTTTAATTGCAGTGCAGATGTTCCAGCTCAGGCTGCAGCCCAAGCTCTGAGACCCTCCCATCTTGCAGGGTCATAAAGCCCGGACCCCAGCTCGAGTCCAGATGTCTACACAGCAATTAAACATCACCACAGCCGGAGACCTGCGAACCTGAGTCAGCTGGCACAGGCCAGCTGTGGGCTTTTTATTGCAGTGTAGACATACTTGTAGTCCCACTTTTCTGGCTGAAGTTCAGCTACCTAAATCTTCATGTAGTTTTAGTTGTAAAAGATTTTTTCTA
Source organism: Terrapene triunguis (assembly GCF_002925995.2). NCBI lineage: Eukaryota > Metazoa > Chordata > Testudines > Emydidae > Terrapene > Terrapene triunguis. Next base: position 46,126,920 of record NW_020664413.1, read on the forward strand.
TCTTTAGCTGTCACATAAAAGGGAAACTGTCGCTGTGCACATTTAAAGGCAGCCTTCTTCCATGCTACAGCTGACTGCATTTCAGCAAAGGGCAAAGAGATCCCTGAATACACAATTTATAATCACGTTGTAAAATTTGCTAAGCACTTTGGCACCTTTAGATAAAAGGAGGTCTATGAATGCTAGGTGTTATAATTATTATTTTAAGGATGCTGATCACTTTGCTCCATGAGAGGGCAATCATACCATGTTAAGTCACTTCAAGTCTAAAAGCCATATAGTGAAAGAATGTGTGCACTCTGCACGTGTGTGGTCTTTCTCTCTCTCTCTCTCTCTCTGATACACACACACACACATACCAGTAACCAGCAGGCTCCAATCAAATATGCTATAAAAATTCTAGTTTCCAGGAACAAAAGAATCAAAGGAATTAAAATGGAAATAAGGACAATGCTACCCATTAATTTATGAATGACAAATGGATAATAAAGAGACTCTTTGAAATAACTCAATGTGTGCTTGGTATGGACACAATTCCTCTGGCAGTGCAAAGAGGCCATAGAATCAACTTAACCTACTTCATAAGAATTCCCAAATGATGTGGATGAGGCAGGGAAAATGGGGCATTGCCAGTGCATAGGAAAGATATTGTGGGTAAGGTACTGAATTGGGACTCAAGATAGCCAGTTCCTTATAGAGCATGGTGAATATTATTCAGTGAACAGTCAATTCACTGAAAAATACCTTTTCCTGGGCATTGGAACTATTCAGGAATTCAGGTCACATTAGATGAATACTTTTAGCAGTAAAAAATTGAACAGGTCAAAATGGTTTGTTTCAACTTTTTCATTTCAACTGTTTTATTTCAACCATTTTGAAAGAAAACATTATGATTTTTTATTTCAAAATTGTTAAAAACACAAAAAGGGCCAAGACAACCCAAAATGAAATAGCAAACTGAAATTCATTTCAGATTGACTTGAAAAAATGCAGTTTTGGTTCAAACCAAGCATTATTATTATTTTTCAGTCAGGCCCCCAAACCAAAATATCAATGATTCACTCAGCTCTAGTTTCTAGTTCTAGATCTCTGGCATTCGGTAAATCCTTAATCTCTCTGTACTTAGTTTCTGATCTGTAAAATGGGGATAATAATTCTTCCCTACCAGACAGGAGTGTTGTGAGGTTAAATAAATATGTGTGAGGAGCCCAACCACTATGGTAAGTATATGTAAATAATACCACATAAATCCATAGCTAGAGACAGAGCTATTGGTGTGATGTTCCTGTGAACCCTCAATTCTAAAATGGTCTTTTGGGGCCATAGGCAGCTGAGTGCAATTTAGAGAAGCCATGAAGCTGGTCTAAATTGCATGGGAGGGGACCAAACCATACCCTCCACTGTTCCAAGGATTAAGGAGCTGCAGAAAAGTGTCCCCCCTGTACATCAAGTCTTGCACTAAGTGCATCTTGGCAGCGTTGAGCTGTCTGGAGTAGCTCAAGAGTGTGAATACCAACTTCCCGCCTAGTTGGGAGGGCGCCAATCCCAGATACCACAGTGGAGATTACCTTTGCACAGCCTAGCCTGTGAAAAAAGATCAGGATTTGTCCCTACAAAACCAAGATTCTTCTTCTTTTATTATGATGTCATCTTTCACCATTTCTTTTATTTTATTGGAGTGGTGGGGGCACCATTTAGTCCTTGCAGGGAACAGGTATAGTAAATGCTTTTGGAATCACTTCTAGTAAGGGCAGAGTGGATGATTTACCAAGAAAAGTTTTAAACCCCTATTCAGTAAGGTTCTTAAGCACAAAACCTAACTTCAAGCACAAGACTACTCGTGTGCTTCAAGTTAGCATGTGCTTCAGTACTTTGCTGATTTAGGGCCTCCATTGCCAAAGACTCCACTATTGTCATTGTTTCCTTAGAAATATACATTTTCTCATTAGGGAGCAGTGGTAAACTAAAGCTGCTCTGCTTTACACTAGGGATTAGCCTGGCACTGAACAGCATCCAGGGTTGGAGAGAGGGCACAAAAGTGGCTCTATGTCACCTCTGCACTATCTCTGTTTTCTGAACTGCATCAAGCACAGCTTCGGTGCAGGTCAGAGTCTGGGCTTTTATTTGGCAAAGTAAATATGTTTCTTCATAATGGAATGGATTTAAATCAGCCCCTGATAGAAGGCAGCTCCGATTATCCAAGCTCTCCACCATTCAAAACAAATCCACAGATTGAGACTTTGCAGACACTAGTGGGAGCAAAAAGACTTCCCTTGGTAGTGGGAGCAAAAAGGCCTCCCTTGGTTTTCTGCACACAAGAACTCAAAACATTGTTGATGCAATTGGTCAAATTTCCATCATCAGGGCTTTAGCTATCTTCCCTCCCATTTCATCTATTGCACAGCATTCACATATCAACATGAAGATGAAGCCAAAGGAGATAGCAGCTAAGGGCCATCCTATGAATAGTTGAGGATAAAAGATTATAAAATGATATACTTGATGGAGTTAGACCTATCAGAGAAACAGAAGATTTCCCCTCTTAGCCCTCTGGATATATGATTCTGTTGACCTTAGATGGTGGACTCTCCGAACAGTTCCTTTTTCCTGGACGGAGAGAGATGTCCCAACATCACACTGGAGGAGATGGTAGTTAATAAAGACATGGGCAAAATTTCAAAATACTCATTCTTCAGTGAAAAATCACTTGGGGCTTAGGTTTGTTATAAATGCAAGTCGTGTTCCCTCTAATATTTTGTTAAGGTTTACAGTTCTCTCACTTAACTTGGACAAAGTCTGGATCAAGTCTTAGAAGGAAACTTGGAGAAATCTGGCATTTTCAGACAAGTTTCATTTACTGAAAGCAAAATTGAGGAGCATGAAACCAATATGATCCAAACCTGTCTGAGTCCAAAACTCAATGTAAACATCAGGTGGTGGACATCCAGGGTACCACATCACTGCTAACCAAAACTACTACATTTTATACTGTAGTTTTCCAGCACTCTGTGTTTTCCATTGAGTTCTAAAGAGATAGTCATATCTCAGATATACAAGGCATCTTACACCATCCACTGTACTCCTGTGCTAGTGGCACTAAAACTGATTATGGGACACAAGTTATCCTAAATCACACAGAACACACTGAGCTCGATTCCAATCTCTCTTACACTGCTGTAACGCCATTGTCTGCAGGGGAATGACGTCTATCTGGAGCCGATCATAATTATCCTCCCCCCCCCAGACACACACACACACAGAAGATTTCAACAAAAAAATAAATTAAAAAACATCAATGGAAAAATTTCCACTGACCCGATAAAGAGTCATACTGGTATAAGTGGTATTAGAAACAAGCCCACTGATCACTTACAGTTTCTTTATACTGCTAAAATAAATATTTCATTCCAATTCATACCCTTTATCACAAATGGCTTCATTTATTTTTAATCCCCCTTTAAGCAGCCATTCTAGTGTATTACTACCATACAGATGAGGATGCTCTTCTATTATACGCAGCACTGTTACTGCCCCACGTGCATACCAACTAGCAAGGGAGGTGTGCTAAGAGGACCTCCAGCATTTAGTCATTGTAAAGTAAACCTTCTGGTTAAATAGATAAATCATTAATTGGCGCCTGGTATGTTCTTCAAGCAGTAAATTAGGTGCAAAGGTTAATTTATCTGTGATTTTATATATTATAGTTTTGTGACACTGTTCTATTATTATTGTAATCTCACCAAGGCATATAAATTTCTAGTGGTCTCAAGAATATCTAAGCCTACCAGCTTCATCTGATCATCATAATTCCTGTCTGCCACCACAAACATAAGATCACTGAAAATGAAATGTTCCACTTCATTTGACCTTTTCTTGTAGAAATATATTAAACATGTATAAAAATTGTACATGTTCTTTCATTGATTTCAGAATGTATTCAACCTGAAAGCAACAGAACATGGATTTCAAGAGCTGTCAGACACTCAATTTACTGCAGTTCTGGGTACTAAAATGTGCAGGGCTCAAAGAACATCAAAAACAAAGCTACAGTTACATGCTCAGAATACAGAGGACCCACAGGAGAATTGCAGTGTTTGCAGGCAGGTTTCCCAAGTCTGAACTTTTCTTTATTTGTGCATTTGCTATGCATCCTACTGGAGTAGAAAATATTGTTTCTCTCTCTCTCCCCTAAATACTAGACTATCTATCCTTATGTTGAGCTTATTTATATATTAATTAATGTAGTTGTTCCAATAGTTAAACCTGCATTTGTTTTGTTCATCTCTCTCTCTCTGTACACACACACACACACACACACAAACACATGAATGCATATATCGATACTAATATTTATATTCGCAAACAAGTACACAGGCAATCATTATGGTATTGATTTTGCAAACATTTAGTTATAAGCTTAACTTTAAATACACAAGTAGACTTATTGACTTTAATACTCAGATGTTTAAAATTAAGTGTGTGTGCAGTGTTTTCCCTTCTTCTCATACCAGTATCCCTTTCTGACAGCAGCATCACCCCTTTTCCAACCAGTAGCAGATGCCTGGGCCTTGCAGATCAGGTTCTCAGTGGAGGTAAAATCAATTATAAGCAGCCTGGGTATATTCTACATGTAACTTGTTTTATTTGTACCTAAACATCAGACCTGGAACAGAAGTGGTCAAACAGCATGCAGGCCATCCTTTCTTTCAAGAATCTCAGCCCAACATTAATGCCCAGTTCCCATGAAACAACTCTGCTACCAGAATTTACTCTTATCAGAGACCAAGGCAGAAAGCAAAGTATCCTGCTGCTTGATCATCTGCCTCTCCAAAAGCTGCTTCTACACAGATCTGTGCATAAGAAGAAAAAAAAAAAAACCACCCCAGCACATCTCCCTAAGAATGAACAATTTTTCCACTAAAGAAAAAGAACTTGGAAGACTTCATAACAGTGCTACTTGGTAACACCTGCTGTAACATGTGTTTACAGGATTGTGGCCCTAAATAAATGGGCATTCAAAATGCAGTTTGAAAGATACTTTTTCCAATAGGCTTAATGATTTATCATTATAATCATCATTTATCTTATTGCAGTAGCACCTATAATCCCCAATCAGCACTTAGACACACAATTCTCATTGATGTTAATGAGTCAGGTAGTTAAACCCTCATATGCTTTTGCAAAGGTTCTGTACCTTTTACTACAGAATATTGATTAAACTTACATTTTAACCATATTTTTCATAAACTGGATCTTTTAAATATCCTGAATCTAACTTGGTGTGCTATCCAGATGAAATGTCAGATATATTAACAGGCATGCAACTTTAATTTCTTACACGAGACATTTCTCTTGCATTCTGTGACCATGATTCTGCCCTGTTATAAACACTTACTCACACAAGTAGTCCTATTGACTCCAGTGGAGTGCTCCCTGAGAAAGTTTGCAGACTCTCTCCCTGAGTATAGTAGCTTGCAATAAGGCTTTTGTATGCAGAACATGCCAGACTTTCTTGTAGGAGCAGTTTCATTGACTTCTTTACTTATTTATTTAAGGGGATAAATGGACAATGAGCGAAAGAAACATCAAATACTCCAGGTGTTCAGTAATAAGTAAAGCCTTCATGAAGAATATATGGTTTCACACTTTAACACTCTAGCAACATATAGAGCTCTTGCTTATATTAAATTAAGTAAACTGTGTGCTTGCTCTGAACAAGGGAAAAAATAAATGGTCCTAAAGAAAGGGCCTTGGACACTCAAAAAAACCAATTATCACTGCCACTCTCCTTCCCACTCCCATGCCAAATCAGTTTTTGATTAAGCATCTAAATGAATCCCAGCTTGCACTAACAAAGGAAGGAAAAGTGAGTGTGCAATCCCTTTTCATTGTGGAGCAGCAGTACATAGCCTCCATAATGAATGCTGATTGCTAGCCTTGAAACATACCACATTGATTTCTCTTAAAAGTCTTTGACTAAATATAGTTCCCCCTGTAACTGCCCAGAACCAATCTTTAGGAACCTGAAGGCCTGTGAGACCCCAGATTTTGCAGAAACCTGACTGATTCTTCAATTATGGCACCAGGGGATCTTCCTGCTTCTTTGAGTACTAAACAAAAATGCTATAAGCGCCTCTTCAGTTTCCCGCAGCAGAAACTGATTCTCTTCTAAACCACCAGTGAATCTCCTGTCCCAAAATGGGAAATACGCACCTGCTGATGCCAGCAAACAGTGGCATAGAAAGGGGGAGGAAAACTAGGGGGCTTGGCATCCCACCTTCAGTAGCAGCAATGTTCCTCAGAAAGGAGGCGGCTAGAGGAAGGTGAGAAAGTGATGAGAAAGACCAAGAAGGAATCATTGGGGGTGGGGGGCAGGAAATGAGAGAGGAAGGTGGGAGAGAATAATGGAATACAGGCAATGGTTTAAGTATACCGAAACAGCATAGGGACCTTAGTGCACACCAGGAATAGGCATTCTGCTCCATCTATTAGGAGATGCAGATTGGTTCCCCCCAGCAGGATGGCTCTGCTGCCCATTTCAGATTTCAATGGCAGAATTTGATCTTAGAAACAGAAATACCCCAATCATAATAGCCATCGGGGTTCCCTCTGAGACCTCTTCCCATCAGCATTCCAAGAACTCAATTCTACAGGGCATACCACACATCCCTACTTACACAGCAAACCTCTTTCTTCATATATATGTAGACAATATGTTGCTATACATTGCATCACATGTTTTGGGATTGACTTGTTACTTTGAATAAACCAATCCATGTACAGCACACTCTGTCCATGCACTGTCCATGCATGACTTACTCTTTACCTCTTAGCTAGTACAGACATTTTGTTTCCATCCCACTGATCTATTTACCTCCCTAATTCGGTCTCCTCTCCCATGTCCAGTTACTCATGTCCAGGGCCCTACCAAATTCACGGCCATGAAAAATGCATCACGGACCGTGAAATCTGATCTCCTCCTATGAAATTTGGTCTTTGGTGTGCTTTTACACCTTATAGTATACAGATTTCACGGAGGGAGACCAGTGTCTCTCAAATTGGGAATTGCAGGGGGGTCACAAGGTTATTTTAGGGGTGGTCAGTATTGCCACCATTACTTCTGTGCTGCCTTCAGAGCTGGGTGGCTGGAAATCAATGGCTGTTGGCCAGGTGCCCAGAACCGAAGGCATCACCCCACCAGCAGCAGCACAGAAGTAAGGGTGGCAATACCATACCATGCCACCCTTACTTCTGCACTGCTGCCTTCAGAGCTGGGCAGCCACAGAGTAGCGGCTGCTGAGGGCCCAGCTCTGCAGACAACAACGCAGAAGTAAGGGTGGCAATACTATACCATGCAATCCTTACTTCTGTGCTGCTGAAGGCGGCTCTGCCTTCAGAGCTGGGATCCTGGCCAGCAGCCTTTGTTCTCCAGCTGCACAGCTCTGAAGGCAGGGCTGCTGCCTGGAGCAGCACAGAAGTAAAGGTAGCAGAACCACAACCGCCATTACAATAACCTTATGACCCCCACCACAACTCCTTTTCAGATCAGGACCCTTACAATTACAACACTGTAAAATTTCAGATTTAAATAGATGAAATCATGAAATTTACAATTTTAAAAATCAGATGACCATGAAATTGACCAAAGTGAACCATTAATTTGATGGGGCCCTACTCATGTCAAACCAGGCCTTAGGATACCAAGACAGTAAAATTTTGGCATGATCCAAATCATGTTAAAGTTGATGGAAAGACTGCAGTTGACCTCACTGGACTTTGGATCAGTTCCTTAAGGAGTATCAATCTAAAGTATTAGTGAGAGGCCTCAGAAACACTCCTCTTTCTCATCCAAGCATGTAACTGTGAGTTTTAAAATGCTTTACATTAGAACAGCTGAGGTTTGGGATCAGTTGGGGGTAATTGTATTCCATGGGGAATACTTGTCACTAAAATGCTTTATGTTCTACTTTCAAAGCATTCACCATAATCCATTGATTTCATATTATTAGTAATAATAATAATAATAATAATAATAATAATAATTAATAACAACTGTGTGTGCGGGTGCACTAACATGTGCAAGAGAAAGAGAAATCATTACTGAATGGTTTGGATAGGGTTCGGAATAATCTGAATGGTTAAAAAAAGTGCCTGGCTATCCATTGTCTAATTTCCATAATTACTCCCAGTATTTTAATTTTTGATGAAGAAAAAAAAGCCATTATCTCATTCAAATCAGTATTTACCATTAAATTTACCAGTAACTTAATTTGTAATGACAGGCCTCAGATGAAATTAGAAATTATGAATTATTCATGACGAGGTCTAGAAGTTACATTATTTCTTCTTGTGTGAAGCTTCAGTGTGTCAGACCAAAAGTTTTTCTGGCAGGGAGTAAATGCTTCAAAACCCTCTCTAGAGAACAAAATGTAGCTGTCACATTGAAGATAATGCATTTAATCTCTTTGTTACATTACAGCAATTTTAATAAGCTTTATTGTGCAGTTCTCTGTATAGCAAACCTGCAAAAAAGCCTATTAATTTACTAAGCAAGTAGCATGATGGTCTGCACATTTTTGGTCCACTTCAAAATTTGGTTAGAAATATTCAAAGGCAGCAATAAATTCCTTTCATAAAAGTAGGCATAAACACACCAAGCACATCAGTCATTTCTCAAAGGGAAGATGACAGCTATTTTCTAATGGTAACTGATTTAAACTTGAATTTTGGAATCAAATTAAATATGGTTTTTATCTTCCCATTGTAAATCTTTCTTCACTAAAGAGTTGTCATGGTGGCATCTTGGCTCATAACATTTTGTTGTGCCCACCTTGAAGTGTGATGTGATATATTGCAAACACATAACCCTCCAGAAGAGAGCCGTACTTTTCTGAGAACGTGTTCCTTCCTATTGGGGATGCTAAGTGATCCTTTAAAATGTGCACATGCATTTTGGAGTTCACAACTGAATAACAGTTGCAATACTGGGTACAGTATTTAAAACATGTATATTTCAACTGAATGAAGCTCCTCTCTGACCTCTCCTTTCTCCTCTAACTACCTAATTGCAAGTACAAGTCCTACTGGACTAGATGCTACATTTGTTCACGCTTACTAGTACTTTACACCATGAGTTATTCCATAATGGGACCACTTGATTAGTAAGGTGCTACTCAACAGGAGTATAACTATCAGAACCTGGCCCACAATAAGCAAGTATTCTGATTTATATCAACCAATTATTTTGTAGGTGAAAAAGTTCAAATTGCACCTCCAAAGGGAGCGACCAGACCAATGTTCTTCCAAAAAAAATATAACCCCCAAAACATGGGGCTGAACAGAGAAATCATATAGCTGGATTCCTGCTTTATTTAACTTCTTACTATTTTTTTTTCTGTTAAGTGAGCAAATATTGGATTAATTGTAACAGGGTACTATAAGGTCTACATGGTACATAGTACTTTTCATGGAATATCCCCTCTATTAGAAGTGCACATATAGCTGGAATCACAATGTCTCTAAGACATACTGGAGAGCGTCTGTTTTGTGAAGGAGAGTATGCAAGGTTCAGACATTTCTGTCAATGAACTGCTGCTATTGTCTGTTCTTATTTTAAATGTAATTCTATATCAACTCTAAAAGTACCATATTATAACATTCAACCTCTCATCACAAAGTAGATGTTCTGGATCTCAATAAATTGCACTATCTCAACCATTTTTAGTCTCGGGGGGGTGATACATCTGGGATAAAACACTAAAATTTAATAAGAGCCTGACAAGATGAAATGGGGCAAGATATTGCTGTGACCTGAGGTCTAGCAGCAAAATCTCCATGACAAACTGATATCAACTCCATGTATGTTCTAAAATGACAATGAATTAATGGAGTACATGAGTGGAATGATTGTGGGAGAAATCTAAAAAATACCATCTAACAAACAGCAAACAGCTTGGAGAATAGCTCTGTTTGCTTAGCTCAAAATAAAGATGGAAAATAGCTAGTCAATAACTATACCAGAATACCCGACTATTTCAAAATCACTTGGCATATTTTGGAGTTTTCCTATGTGTTCAGTTTTTTATTACAATATTATGCGAATAGTTCACTTCTTCCTTCCTCTAGTTTCAAAATATGCTGAATAGCAGCCTCTGAGTACATGGACAAAAAACAGCAATTAAAGCTAAAAACAGTTACACAGAGGCTTTGCCTCAGTCATCAGCCCCAGGCCCCCATTCAGCATCCACCACCTCCCCTGGAACAGCCTGGGTAGACAGATGAGCCTTGCAGAATTCCCTAATTAGCAGCAAATCCAGGTTGTGGTAAATTAAAAGGGAGAGTAAATTCAGGATATAGGGACCTTGAATATTCTTCTGGCAGCTTCTCTCTAGTATAGGCCCAAGTAAGGACAGCACTTAAGTGTGTGGTTAAATCCATTTCAATTTAGGAAATTCATGATGTGTGCACTCAAATCCTATGTCCTGAATAGGGATGCGTTGCTGAATCAGGGCCTTAAAATAATAAATAATATTATTCTTATTATTAACAACAAACAACAACAACACCTAACTCAGGTGTAGCACCTGTCATCAGTAAATCTCAAATCACATTACAAAGGAAGTCAGTATCATTATTCCTATTTTAAAGATGGAGAAACTGGCACCAAATGGTGAAGTGACTTGTTGAAGGTCACCCAGCAGTCCCAGTCCCACGCCAGTAGTCTAGCCACTAGGCAATACTGCCTCCCCACGGGAACAATAGGTTGAGTGTTCCTGTTGCTCATAGCTATTTTCCTACCTTTATCTCTAACACAAAAATATAAAGCATAAAAATAACCCACTAATACATCCATTGTAGATATCCAAGTACTGATTGAGAAGGGAGAAAAATATATCAAATAATTGAGAACATAAATCTTACCACGTTCAGTGACTTACATAAATCAGCAAATCTAGTCCAGTCCAATAAAGAATTGATTTGATCATTAATCCTTATATGCTATCTGCAAGATTATTACTAAAAATCATCAATAAAGACCACATGAGGCTAGGGATTGAGGCTTCCCAATTGTATTCATAGTCCCCGAATGGCTAATAAACTGTGCCCAGTTAAAGATAATCCAGTCTATGTCCTGCAGAAGTAGTTTTTGTTGTGAGAATATCCCAAAAATCCGCAAAGCATTTTTGACAGGAACAAAAAGCTGTGGTGCTTCTACTAAAATCTTAGCCCAGAGTAATAAAAAAGCCTGCAGGTTTAATGGGTACAGTGCAGATGCATTAACTAAAACAATACTATCCAACTCCAACCATGCAAACATAGGAATATGATTTTGGGGAGAGCTACACCTGTCATTCAAAGAATAGGGGCCTGATTCTGATCAATATTACACCAATGTGTCTAGGGGTAACATTCAGTTAAATCAGTGGAAAACAAGTGCAAGTGAGATCAGGATCAAGTCTTATGTCAATTTACCTCTGCAGCAGGTACAGAAAGTTGAAAGGGCCCTGGCACTTCTCCCTGCAACTCTGTGTAGATTCTAGACTTTGTACACCAGGAGCGTTAGGGGCAAGGCTGGGGTTAGCACTCACTTTTACACAAGGAGGAAGAACTCTTCATGCCCTTAGGTGCAAAGGAAAACCTGGCCCTATACTCAGTATATGGACAATTACCAACATCTTTTTCCCCCCATATTTGCCAAAAGAATCTGGCAATGAATTTACTATTTTATAAGTAGAGTGGAATCTGCTAATTGGATGAAATTCACCCTTCTCCTTCTCTCACCTCTACAAAACTAGAATAAAAGGACTCTGTACTAAGGGGTTGAGAGAGAAGGAATTCAGCCCACCCCCATGGGTAGCACAACCCACTCCACATTCACTGTTCCAATCGCTGTGCTAGATTACAGATTATCCCCACACTGCACTGCTGTCATGGAGGTACCCAGGCACAGGATACACATACAGACAAATCCATTGGAAAGAAAAGAAATCACAAAAAAAGGAGCAGCTTCATCCTCCAAAAGTTCAGAGCTCTGCTGATTTGCAATTGTTGCCAATAGTGTGTGTAAATTATCTGCATAATCTGAAATTATTCTATTACACTTCTGGAAAACTCTGTCTGATAAACTTTAGGATAGTGTTCCCCAGCATTTTGGAAGCTGAGCTCCTCTTCAGGAAAGTGAACTCAATCCCTCCCCCATCCACCCACACAAAAGCTGGTGCCGATATTCATAGTATGTGCTGTCCTCTCCTTTCTTAGGGTATGTCTACACTTAAAACACTACAGCTGTGGTGCTTCAGCACAGACATTACATATACCAATGGGAGAGGTTCTCATGTCAGCATAGGTAATCCACCTCCCTGAGAAGCAGTAGCTAGGTCGATGGAAGAATTCTTCCATTGACGTAGCACTGTCTACACCAGGGTTTAGTTGGCTTGACTACGCCACTACATGATGTGGATTTTTCACACCTCTGAGCAACACAGTTAAGCCAACTAAATTTTCTAGCATGAACCAGGCCTTACATACTTGAATGAGCGCTGAAATAGTTATCAACATTGATACTGAAAGTATTATCGGCATCTGCATTAGCACCCATTAAAATGAATGGCGCATTGACAGAACTATTGTTTTAAATTCTCTGAGAACTCATTGCTGCATTGGTTACACTAACTCTGAAAGTATCCTTCACAACCATAACAGTAGTAACTTACTTATAAAATTTAATGCTGAGATTTGGGAGAGCAATCAAGAGGTCTGTTTGAGCTTAAACTCAAAAAGGAAGCTTACAAGAGGTGGAAATTTGGACAGATGACTTGGGAGGAGTATAAAAATATTGCTAGAGCATGCAGCGGTGTAATAAGGAAGGCAGAGGCACAATTGGAGTTGCAGCTAGCAAGGGATGTAAAGGGTAACAAGAAGAGTTTCTACAGGTATGTTAGCAACAAGAAGGTGGTCAAGGAAAGTGTGGGACCCTTACTGAATGAGGGAGGCAACATAGTGATAGATGATGTGGAAAAAGCTGAAGTACTCAATGCTTTTTTTCCCTCGGTCTTCACAGACAAGGTCAGCTCCCAGACTGCTGCATTGGGCAACACAGTATGGGGAGGAGGTGAGTAGCCCCCAGTAGTGAAAGAACAGGTATTTAGAAAATAACTATTTAGAAAATCTGAATGTGCACAAGTCCATGGGTCCAGATATAATGCATCCAAGGGTGCAGAGAAAGTTGGCTGATGTGATTGCAGAGCCATTGCCCATTATCTTTGAAAATTCATGGCAATCGGGGGAGGTCCCGGACGATTGGGGAAAGGTAAATATAGTGCCCATATTTAAACAAGGGAAGAAAAAGAACCCGGGGGAATACAGACCGGTCAGCCTCACTTCAGTCCCCGGCAAAATCATGGAGCAGGTACTCAAGGAATCGATTTTGAAACACCTGGAGGAGAGGAATGTGATCAGGAACAGTCAATATGGATTCACCAAGGGCAAGTCATGCCTGACCAACCTGATTGCCTTCTATGATGAGATAACTGGCTCTGTAGATATGGGGAAAGCAGTGGACGTGATATATCTTGACTTTAGCAAAGCTTTTGATACGGTCTCCCACAGTATTCTTGCCAGCAAGTTAAAGAAGTATGGATTGGATGAATGGACTATAAGGTGGATAGAAAGCTGGCTAGATTGTCAGGCTCAACGGGTAGTGATCAATGGCTCGATGTCTAGCTGGCAGCCGGTACCAAGTGGAGTGCCCCAGGGGTTGGTCCTGGGGCCGGTTTTGTTCAACATCTTTATTAATGATCTGGATGATGGGATTAATTGCACCCTCAGCAAGTTCGCAGATGACACTAAGCTGGGGGCAGAGGTAGATACGCTGGGGCGTAGGGATAGGGTCTAGAGTCACCTAGACAAATTGGAGGATTAGACCAAAAGAAATCTGATGAGGTTCAACAAGGACAAGTGCAGCGTCCTGCACTTAGGAAGGAAGAATCCCATGCACCGCTACAAGCTGGGGACCAATTGGCTAAACAGCAGTTCTGCAGAAAAGGACCTGGGGATTACAGTGGACGAGAAGCTGGATATGGATATGAGTCAACAGTGTGCCCTTGTTGTCAAGAAGACCAATGGCATATTGGGCTGTATTAGTAGGAGCATAGCCAGCAGATTGAGGGAAGTGATTATTCCCTTCTATTCGACACTGGTGAGGCCACACCTCGAGTATTGCATCCAGTTTTGGTCCCCCCACTACGGAAGGGATGTGGACAAATTGGAGAGAGTCCAACGGAGAGCAACGAAAATTATTAGGGGGCTGGGGCACATGACTTATGAGGAGAGGCTGAGGGACCTGGGTTTATTTAGTCTGCAGAAGAGAAGAGTGAGGGGGGATTTGATAGCAGCCTTCAACTACCTAAAGGGGGGTTCCAAAGAGGATGGAGCTCAGCTGTTCTCAGTGGTGGCAGAAGACAGAACAAGAAGCAATGGTCTCAAGTTGCAGTGGGGGAGGTCTAGGTTGGATATTAGGAAACACTATTTCACTAAGAGGGTGGTGAAGCACTGGAATGGGTTACCTAGGGAGGTGGTGGAATCTACATCCTTAGAGGTTTTTCAGGCCCAGCTTGACAAAGCCCTGGCTGGGATGATTTAGTTGGGGTAGGTCCTGCTTTGAGCAGGAGGTTGGACTAGATGACCTCCCGAGGTCCCTTCCAACCCTGATATTCTATGATTCTATGTACCCCAACAGCGAGCCCTTCACACCCTTACGGTCCCCTATCATTCCCATCAGTGGTGGTAAGCTCCCACAGCAAGGAACAGCATTATATTTCCTTATCTTCTGCTCTCTTGCTGTGTAATAGGAATAATATTTATGGCAAAGCAATATGCTCACAAACTTCTTTTGCAGTCATCAAAGCATTTAATCAACTGCCAAAATTATAATCATTACTCGTATGCTCTTCCACCACAAATTTTGTCTGTTAATCTAACTTGCCATTGAAAGAGATTGTGGCAGGTTTACTCAGTACCAAAAGAACTAGTTAAATAAGGGTGGCATTTGATTATTATGCTTGTCGATAAAGTGTGCTATGGAGAAGCTTTAGACACTAGATGTGCAAAACAATTTTTAACAGACCCAACTGATCACTAAACAAAGATTTTTGTATTCTGTATGTGTCTGTTTCAAAGCAAAAACCAGTAATTTTTCAACACCGGTTACTATCATCTTGGAAACAGCATGTTAACAAGACTCTGTTAATGATCATGTTTTGAAAATCAGGCCCTTAGCGTTCCATTACTTACTTTACTACTATTATAACTATTCCCTCAACAAGAGTATTTTTGCTTACTTCTTTAGATTTCATAGTTTATGTAAAGGAAGCCTCATTTAACAGCTTCTCTCTTGGGCTCCCCCAATCTTAATTCAGTAGAAAACTGTATATAACTTATGTGCCATCTGGTAACTTCTGCGGTGTAATTTCCCTGAAAAATTATGCATGATATTAGACATTTTCTATGATAGAGGTGACTATTACTGCTGCCATATTAAAGGATCTGCCTGCATTTCTATTACAGTCCCCATTTTAAGGCACTTATAACTTGTTCATTTAAATTGTACTAAAACTTGACACAGATTCTTTTTTGCATTATATTATTAAATTATGTATTGTTATTTATTCAAATCAATTTGCTGTCTTCTTAATTAGGAATATAAAAATAAATGCCATGAAGATGTTGATGCTGTTTTGCACACCTCTACTATACTGCATAATAGTACTTTGGAATATTTACTTTGCTCACTGAGAAAAAAAAAATAGAAGGATTTTTTTGCGGGGAGTGGGAGGTTCAGAAGGACCAGCACAGTTATCAAACCTTATGATCTTACTAGTCTTTGAACCATAAACCATACTACTGTATATAGTCTGGGGATACACAAGATGTTACCACTAAATGTCATAGGATCACACTATAAGATCATTCTACACAGGGCCATAATCTACCACTCTTATTCTCAGCCAATAGTAGTCCCTTACTTCACTGATATTCTTACTGACTTAATAGGTACCATTGAGAGCTATGCCACTGGCTTGAATAGGCACAGGATCAAACAATATGAGTAAGAATTGCAGAACAACGGATCGGTGGGTAGCGATCTATCTATCGGGGATCGATTTATCGCGTGTAGTGTAGACGCAATAAATCGATCCCCGATCGCTCTCCCGTCGACTGCTGAACTCCAGCTCTGCGAGAGGTGGAAGCAAAGTCAACGGGGGAGCCGTGGCAATCAACCTCGCACAGTGAGGACGCGAGGTAAGTCGAACTAAGATATGCCAACTTCAGCTACACTATTCTCGTAGCTGAAGTTGCTTATCTTAGGTCGACCCCCCCCCCCAGTGTAGACTAGGCCTTAATTTCCAAAAACAGTGCCACATCCCTTGGGGGGGTTTTGGTGGGTGGGGGGCATGTGAGAGGGGGAGAAGGAGGTGCCCAGTCCTGCTCCCATTGGAATCAATAAGTGTTGTCATTTATTTCAAATGGTGTGAGAAAAGATTCTAAATCCTGCAGAATTTCTTGTTTGACTTGTGCATATGAAAATGATAGTATGAATTCCATGCAAAAATCACGTCACCACCCATCTCTCTGATCACCTCTCTAACTGCCAACTCACGCACAATCTCGGTACCTGTACTCTCCAGCCAGTACTCATGTAGGTGCCAGTCAACCGAAAGGAGCTGAGAAGGTTCAGGACCACATTTTCATTCCCTGCTCAACACTAGCCAGCCTGAGAGAAGAGCATGCTTGTTAGTACCCTCAGGAAGTGGACTGGGGAAATTACAACCAAAGGCATTTGTAGATGCATGCAAGGAAGGGGTCCCAGAAAGCACAGGAACCTCTATATTCATATACTTTGCAGATGTCAAGGTCTAGCCCTGGTTCCAGGAACAATTCCACAAGAGCAGCAATTTTGCATAACTGCACCCGATTTTCCAATCAAGACTTGTTTCCCCACTAGTATTAGCAATATGTTTAGCATTACATTACCTCCAATTAAACATCCAAGTAAGAGTCACACCTACATACACTAGAACACCACCTAGGCAACCAGATATTTTATTAATTTTGGAGATCAGTATTTCAAGCCTATCTTCAAGTGAGGAGAGTGTGTTCTGGAATGTTTCCATTTTGAATCTGAGAGGTGCTTTTAACTCTTGTTTTGAGTTTACATGTTTTAAAACGGGGAGTATCAGAGTCTCCATTCATAGTTAGCACCAGAAGCAACTGAGTGGTTAAAGTATGTAAAATCATTTCTCTCTTCTTTTATACGCCAACTTGTTACATCACATCAGAAACCAGTAAACACAGTGGAAGATCATCCTCCCTGATACTTTTAAGAGAGTGCAAACACTTGGGGCCAGATGCTCAGCTGCTTTACAGCCAGGGGCGGCTCTAGCTTTTTTGCCGCCCCAAGCACAGCAGGCGGCATGCCTGTGGGAGGTCCCCGGTCCCGTGGATTCGGCGTACCCGCCGCCGAATTGCCGCTGAATCAGCGGGACCGGTGGACCTCCCGCAGGCAAGCCGCCAAAGGCTGCCTGACTGCCGCCCTTGCAGGGCCTGGCAGGGCGCCCCCTGCGGCTTGCCACCCCAGGCACGCGCTCGGAGCGCTGGTGCCTGGAGCCGCCGCTGTTTACAGCCATTCATCTGCATGGCTTTATGGTTATAACATGCCATGGTTACCCATTTCCTTTTCTCTGTAGTCCATATAACCTTCTAATTTCTAAGTGATATGCTGAAACATACAAAGTCAAATAAAGGGATTACACCAAGTGTTGCCTAATTGCTACTGGTTTCTGCATTTACTTCTTGTTAATGTATTTTTTTAGATACACCGTCAGGTTTTCATGTTATACTCATATAAAAAGGTGAAAAACAACAAAAAAGCCACCCTCACAAAAATATCTGACAGTAAAGACCATTTTATTTGCCCCTTGTGCTTTGCCTGAAATAAAAGCGACATATATTTTTTCCCCCTCAACACACACACACACAATACTTTGTGGGTTTGTTTTTCTAACATTTGCAATACTGAGCAAGAAGGAATTTCTGAGAAATGCTTCCTGCACTCTTTATAGTTATATAGTGAGTCATTATATTACTTAATTAAAGTTAATACCTTCCTTTAACCTCATCTTTCCAAGAGAGACAAATATTGTAATGCTCGCAGAGCAATCTAATTGGCTTCAAAACTGCCTCAAAGCAGCCACTCAATGCACTTATGAATCATATCTAAACTCTTAAAATATTTAAGCTTTTTCAAGTCTTTGAAATATAATCACTTATGTAAATAGAACACATCTCAAGATATTTCCCCAATATATTATATTCCATTATACTGAAAAAACACTTTTTGTAAAATAGATAACACAAAATATGTACACAGCCATATATGTCGTTCGTATTATCGTGAAATTTAAGGACTGTAGAGGGAACTATATAAATATATATAATCATATTGAAACACTGTTCTCATTAATTCTTGGGCCCACAGCTTCTTTTGCAAGCTTTGGTGCCTCTTCCTCATTACAGTGGCACATAAGGACTTTGGCCAACATTTTCATACTAAGGTCCCTATAGTTAGGTACCTACAGTAAAGTGGTATTCAGTCATTTAAAGAAGAGTGGCCTGATTTTCAGAGGTGCCTGCAGGTCATTAAATACCGATTTCTCCCAACGACATCAGTGGAAGGAATGGATGCCCAGAGCCTGTGAAAAATTGGCCATTTTTATTCGGAGGCCTACATATTGATTTAAGAGCCTAATATTAGGTACTCAGATTTAAAATGCTGGCCCCAGTGCTACTATATAAAGAGATGAATCACCCTGAGGCTGTTCTAATGAATAAACTGAACATCTGCTGGGAGAACACTAGGCTGAAACTTAAAAGATGAGCTTCAATGCAGAAATGCACTAGTGAGTTAATTATCTGTCTGATTTTTACATTGTACTCCACTAAAGTTGGAGAGCTTTAAATTGAACAGTAGGTTAACAGTTAGACCAATTAATGACCCAAACTTAACACTTTGTATTAAATCAGGCACATCTATCCTTGTTCTATTCAGGAACTGCTATTGGTGTTTTGCTAGTGAGTGGTGTCAGGTTGCCTCAGCACTAATTAATTTATACCTTATTGTTATAACCCAGGCATAATTAACCTGCACAGTGATGAGTCTTTTGTACTTATTTCTACTACCATTTGCTCACAGGAAAACTGTTCTTCCTTTTTGTCTAAAGATCAAATAGATCAAAATAAAAAGGAATCCTACTGCTGAGAAAGCAACAGCCCTCCAGTACTCTTAGCTAAACCACACCGATACTGGGATGCAGTCAATTTACAGGTTGCGGCTGTCTGCCAACTTGTTGAAAGTAAATGAGCCAGGAAAGGATTCTGAAGGGCCTGAAGAGAACCCTAGAGAGTTGACTCCTAGCTGTCTGTTGACTGCCGATGATGTTCAGGAGGCATTGCTGACAATATACAAAGCTATGGAACAGCATTCAGACCTTCCATAAGATTGCAAACAGTGCAAAAACTGTGATTCTCCTCTATTCTGCTGTAGCAAAATCTTATATTGTGATCTTTCTTCAACCTTATAAGTACAATAGGACATAGATTATTTGAATTAATAGTTATATTAAATTATATTTAAATTAATTTTATTAAGCAGATTGAAGAGATAGGAAAGATACAATCCCATATTTTAAATATTCTCTCTTCTGAAATAGTATTACTTTGAGAAATACTAGTACAGAGAAATACTGGAACATCTTAAGAGGCAAGGTGACTTACCATAATATGTCCATATGCCTACCCACTGCAACCTGTGAGTATTATGTTATGTTCCAAAAACTATGTGAAAGTCTCAATCCCGGAAACAGTTATCTAAGTGCTTAACCTTAAATCCATGAGCACTCCTACTGATTGCTTAAATTTTATGTGCCTAAAGTTAAACATTCATGTAAGATTGAGGCCTAAGATGGCCTACTGTATGATGACGTTGACGATATAAAATCAGAGATGAGAAAGTTTGCCAATGGACCAGGTGGTTGGACAATAACTATTGGCGAACACTATGATGTATTCAGGCTTGAAAGTCCCGTTTCCCCCCACCCACACACACTCTCCTTTCCCCCATTTTCATGCAGTCACATGAAATAAGAAAAGATTGATAAAGTCTTGGTATGAGCTTACTGTATAGTACAGACGACAGATGAGGGTAAAACTAGACCTTAGGATGGGATTTTCAAAAATGTTTATATAAAACTTAGACACCTTACTCTCATTGACTTTTGAAAACCCCATCATTAGATCTGAACCATTTCAAATTTGGGGATTGAGTATGGAGGAAGACTCCAATCCCATGCTACAAACACAGTCCTACTGTTTAGGTTATGGGTCAGTCCAAAATCAAAAAGATTTATTTTCCAGTTTTCAGACTGGCAAGAATTGTTTTCAGCTTAAAGAACATAAAACAGTATGTAACAGAGTAAACCTTAACCCAGCAAATATGAGCAAAACATGAAACCATCACTAACATATGTCTGGTGGAGTCTGATACACCATTATTACTTTAGTACTAATATTCAGATGTACACATAGTTCAAGCTCAATATTTATTAGTGAAAAGATAGCTCAGCTTTTAAGGAAAACTAAACAAAAGCAAAGCAAAACAGGAATTTCCAACAGCAGACTATCATAGTGCTCAGATACCACCGTGATGGATGAGTTATAAAGACTTAGGTAGATAAATCATAGCACTCCACAGAAAAATAGAGGTTTTGTACATGCTTTTAGAAACATGAAGAGATATCCTAGGCATTTACCCCCCTGGATTACGCAAAGCTAATTTGATTCAACTTTTAGGTTGTATGTGGCACTTACTCACTTTTACCTTTCAGATTATTTCTGTGTCTAATTAACAAACTTACATAACTGTCAAACAAGTACATGAAACCCTTCACACAATAATTGATCACTTACAGAGTTATTAATAACTGTTTTATTTAAAAAAGGATGAAGTGTGTACAATAGAAGGGGGGCTATGGTAATATCTACAGAGATATTCCATAGGGGCATTTGTTTGGTTTGGGAAACAAAAGCGGGCCCAAACATGGATCCAAAGAGAACCACATATTGTTTTATGCTCATTTAAGTGTGTTCTTTTCTGAACCACAATAGTTATACTTTGGTCAGAGTTCCTGAATGGAATGAAACAATAACTAGTAGAATTACATGGTAAGAAGAACAAAGCATCTAAACCTTAACGAGGACCATGCTGACAGAATACAGACCATGAAGTTTCCTTCCTGTGGATCTGGGAGAACAACAGTGAATTCATCTTCAGGTTTACACAACTCTGCCTACTACAGCATCCCAATAGCATTAATATGCTCCTAATTACAGGCTTCTCATTTTTGAGGATATCCTACAGATCCAATGCAGAGTCTCAGCAGAACTGACCTCTTCTGGGCTCAGTGTTTTCTTCAAATCTGTCTTCAGTACTCTCAGTTTTTTGGGGGGGACCATAAATGTGCAGAGTATTCTGGGATAGTTCAGGGAAGCTCCAGAACATACAAGATTTGAAGCCCACATCTGATTACCCGCTAAAGCCCCATAATATTGTCAGTGAAGGTGGGATTCCTTTGAAGGTTTGGAAGAGGGACATTGGAAGCAGATGCCTATTGCGTGGCAGCAGGGAGGCACAGTGTGTGGGAATCTAAGCAGCACTGGAAGTGAAGGGGTTTGGATTCGTTTTTGGTAAAATGCTTTGAGACAGCTACATTATTCTTTTCTAATAAAGAGCTATATCATTTACTATTTAAGTGGCTTGGTCTACCACTGTTTCAGTTGGGGGTGCTTATAAAGTGGTCTTAAATTGGTATAGATCATTTTACCTCCTGTACAGAAATAAGATATGGTGGTATAAGGCATACCACTATAGAAGCATAACTGTATCAACCCCTGCTAGTGTGGCACTGCTTTAACTATACAGTACAAGCCCTTAGATCACATGATACATGAAAAACCAACATCTGTGGAAATATGGAAGTGTTTGGAATATATGAAAAGCACAGTGTTAACAAAAAGCAGTCAAAAGATGGGGACTATAGTGAGCTTCTCAATGATTTGTGCACTGGGAATTGTACACTTTCCTCATTAGATTAATTGAGGATTAGCCTAGGTAGGAATTGTGCATATGTCACTATGAATGCTGCACAGACTTGCACAGCTGTCAGCATCAGGTATGATGCCATCATTTTTAATGCCTACAGTACCTGCATATGATAGCTTCAATAATGATATGTTAGTTAGGGATGGAAAATAATACTATAATATATCTAAATAAATTAGATGATTCCAGATTACCTAGAAGAAGCGGCCAGAACATGGTCTGGGTTATGCAACATAAGGTTTCCAGAGCAACATGGATAGATAATGTGCTGGAGTTCAGAAAAACAGTTGAGTAATGCCATGGGGATCTGAACTAGATGTAGTGAATGGTCCAGTGGGATGTAGAAAGGACTTTAAAAAAATGCACTATAGTTTGTGAAAAGTAATTTCAGTAAAATATTATTAATACTGAGAAACCAAGATTGATTCATGGGAAAGGCCAACGTCTTAGAAATGTGATGGGAGAAATTGGCATCTTCCCATTGGAAGACCAGATGTAGCCTGTAGGATGGTTTGGGTTAAGAAATAAGAAGAATTTAGGTTAACTTAGGCTCCAAACCTAAGTGTAGAGGAATATGGGAAACTGAAGTTGACAGTGTGAGAAAAGTCAAAGATAAATTGGAGACAGTGTCTTATGGGAAAGTAAGAGCTAGCAAGGATGTGATCCAGGGTTAGGTTACGGTTAGGTTTTGGTTATAAATGGCTTAAGCAAGGTTTATAATGAGTGTTTTTGAGATATGTGAATGTTCTATTCAAATGCTATCTATATTGATAATTATGGGAAGGACATGGGCACAGATGTTAATTTAAATAATGTGTAATGCAAAGAGCCAATAAGAAGGTGGTGGAAATATAATTATGGTAAAGGGCAGTTCAATATTAATTAATATTATAATAGATTATAAAAGGAGTAGTTTTGCTAAATTGCAGGAGAACTCTAATTAACATCCAAAGGGTACCGCTAGGTTCCAGGGTTATAAAGCTGTACTTCACTCTTCTCAGTAGACTGATCACCCGTTGATGCATTATTTCATCTTTGAGTGTAAGTATAATTGTGTACGTGGAAATTGCAAGCCTGTTTGCTAAATTAATCCTTTTTCTTTTTAATAAAATTTGGTTATATTATTCAAAATGTCACCTAGTGGTCCTCTACTAAATACGTTTTCTGTAACCAACCTAGAAGCTCAAACCTGAAAACTAAGTTAGGTTTTATTACACCCTTATCTTTAAAAACTTAATATTAATTGGGAACATTTCAACATAAAGGTTACAAAAAGTTACACAGATGACAACCCTTTAAAAGTCTAGTTTCCAGTTAGATAGTGTGATGAATCAATTACCCAGGCATAAGAGTGTATTGGAATTGTACACCTCCCCCATTAGGCTATAGAAGTGGTGAACTGTAGACACAATCATTTGTCATACCACGTGTCACAATTCTTGAATTATTTTATGAATTGGTAGTAATTTCCGTCACACATTTTTTATGCGACAGAGAGAAGTTTTCACGTTTTGTGGCACAGAGCAAACTGTACCTGTTTAAAACCAGTCTCCACCTACCAAACTATGTAGAACCATAGAACTACAAGAATGACTGAGCTAGCATTATAGTTTCATCTTCAACAAGTCACTTGACTAAATACTCAAAAAACATCTCTTCATTTCATTTCACTTCACAGCATAACTCAGAGGTGAGAGAGAGAGAGAGAGAGAGAGAGAGAGAGAGAGAATAATAATGTGTGTGACTGAACAGGGCAACCTTTACTCTCAGTGGCATCTAAGATGATGCCATTATTTCTTATTCTACAAACAGGTAAATAACAATGGTACACCTGACACTACTGTGTGATTACCCCCATCTGTTTTTCAGTCTTATTAGCTGACAGACAGACAGGCACTTACAGGAAAGCAGGGCATTAATAGAAACATTTCTGGGTGACAAGCAAATCAATACACCTGGATGCAAAAGGTGAGTATGTGAAAAATAATGCAACATTTATCACCACTGTAGCAAACCACAAACGAAGCAGCAGTCCTTGCTCATGTATGATATCTTCATAAGAATCATGGTCTTCACAAATTTCTGTGCCACATAAAGTACATGAATGGATACTACTGTGGGGTGAGGGAAGCAACATGCCACATTTCAATACTCAAATGCATTCTTTCATGCATCCCATATGTTCACATGTATTGTTTCCACAAATATAATTATTGTATTCCCCTGAACTTTCTTAAATACTTTGTTGAGTTTCGTCATTACTGTTCAAATGAGTCAAATAAAACAGTTTATTCATTTAGGATCCACAATAGCTTCCAAGCAAGAGTTTCTCAAATAAAACTCCTAGGTGGCATGGGGACTTATAACCACACGTGTATCCGGCCTCAGACTCGTCTTACATCATGCATATGCAAATAGCTTTGCAAGTACTAAACCCTTGCTATCCACATTAGAGCTATAATCCTAGCATCATTTTAGAGACCAGAACTAGGACATCCTGGAATTCTGGAAAATCCACTTATAACTTTGCTAAATAGCTCTTCTAAGATAGTTTAAGTTATTACATAATTTAGCCTTTTTTTTTTTTTTTAAGAAAAAACCCATTTTTTAATATGGAGTTTCTGAGGGAAAAGCTAAATATGGTGAACACATTTCCCTATTTAGTTAAGTAAAAAAGTATAAGAGAATGGTTTATGGCTTTATGATGACTAAAGGAGGAAGTGACAGAAAAAATTGTGAGAGGCAGAATAAAGTCATAGCAGCATAAATCATATATTATCCATAACTTGATGCTTGTTTCTATTCTACAACAGAGTTCTTAACTTGGGAAGGTTGGCAAGTGAAATGACACAAGTTAGCTCCAATTCCCTTGTTCTTGCAGACAGTGGCAGGGAAGATTAGGAAGCAGAGGCACCAATTTGTACTGTTCTCAAGCAGTCTATTCAAACTGCTGCACAGAATGGACATATTTTCAGGTTTGAGAGTAAGGCTAGAAGAGAAAAGGGGATCCTAGAGCAGTGGTTTTCAACCAGGGGTACACGTATCTCTCGGGGCATGCAGAGGTCTTCTAGGGGGTAGAAGACCAACTCATCTAGATGTTTGCCTAGTTTTACAACAGGCTACATAAAAAAGCACTATCGAAGTCAGTGCAAACTAATTTCATACAATGACTTGTTTATACTGCTCTATATACTATACACTGAACGGAAAGTACAATATTTATATTCCAATTGATTTATTTTATGATTATATGGTAAAAATGAGAAAGTAAGCAATTTGTCAGTAATAGTGCGCTGTGACACCTTTGTATTTTTATGTCTGATTTTGTGAGCAAATAATTTTTAAGTGAGGTGAAACTAGGGGTACGCAAGACAAATCAGACTCCTGAAAGGGGTATAGTACTCTGGAAAGGTTAAGAGCCACGTCCTAGAGACTCCCCAGAGGGAACCAGAAGGGCAGAAGTTGTGGAAAGAATATCTGGCAGTGATGATGTAAATGTTATCTTAGCTATTACACTTCTATAACATATAATCAAGCCATACATTTTTAAATGGGTGGGGTAAATAAAGCCCACTATGCTCTGAAGGCTTTTTGTTGCAATACACCTGGTTCTTCTCTCTCTTATACCAATGTAATTCCATTGATACCAGGGGCTGGTGCAAGATCAAAATTAGGCCAAATTGTGATCACGCTAATCTATGCCGGTGGATCTTTATGCCCACATGGAGCCCCATTAAAATATTTAGTCGACCGGGAGTGTAGAGGAAAGGTAAAACAAAGGGCCTGATTCTCCTGACTTCCACCTTATCTGGCCATTTATTGAATCAGAACGGTATTACTCTGCACCCACTTTGCACAGCAGTAAAGGACTACACAGTGCATACGGCAATGGAGAACCAGGCCTAGTCTTTTGGAACACTTGTGGAATACATAGGAGTGATAAACAGCCAGCTAAAATATTTTAACTTAACACTTTTGAGATAGCATTGTCTAGTCTTATAAAGGAAGGTAGTTTGGGCCGGATCTGCATCCCTGAGGATTGCTCCTGTGTAGGAGAACCCCTGGGTGTGGGAGTATTATTGTCATGCCAATACTATTCCCATTTTTGTCCCCTTCAGGATCCAGTGATTTCCCCGGGAAACTAAATGTAAGTTAGAGCAGCCCCAAGGCTGCTTTTATTTAAATTGGCGACTGGATCAGGGGAGCAAAAAAATGCTTTACCTCTATCTTGTCCATGTACCACCCCTCCAAGTCCTGCAACAAGCATAGCTCAGTTGGAGTGAAGGATCTAGATTTCATATAAAAATCCTGTTTCTGGTAATGAGCTTCTAAATCAATTATATTCTTAGAAACTCTATAAACAATCCATTAGGTGAATTCGATTTTCATAAGTTTATAAAAATGCTTCTTGATTGCTGCATCAGTAACTTGGTGATTTGGGCCAACATTCAGGAAAGCACTTAAGCATGTGCTTAAATTTAATCATGTTTAATATCCATTGATTTCACTAGGACTGGAACATGTGCTTAAACACTTTCCTGAATAAAGAATGCTCTCCTGAATTAAGGCCTTGATACCTAAAAATATCTTCGAAATATAGAATCCTGATTTTTTTTTAATTTGATACAATTTATTATTTATCATTTCATTTTTATTTAATGTAAAATCAAACAATTGACATTCTATAGGCTCATAAAACCTCCAGCAGCTGTCAGCATAATAGCCCCTTTAACCTCCTGCTGTGATTACCCTGCTAGCAAGCTTTAAAACTCACCAGGCTTGGGTGGAAGTCATTTTTCATAACAAAGCTGACAGCTGAGGTGGTGGCTGGGGGTGAGGGTGGGATGTTCCATCCTAATTAGATTGTATCCCGCCATATGGGATTTTTCCTATCTACCACAACAAAATTTTGAACTCTCCCCTAAACTTAACACTGTTCAGCTTTTCATGGATATCAATTAAGTTTCTCCTCTGAGCCCTGGTGCTGATTCTGTTCTTTCCCTTCTTTTCAGCTTTGAGTACTTCTCCCCTCCAAACTCTAAGTAAGAATCCAGATTCACCAGCTGATTTTCTTTCCATAATGGCTGATTTCTCCTCACTGTCTCTCGTGAAGGCAATGCTCTACTTGCCAGTCTTAAATCATGCTGCTTATTTTGATGACTTTTTTATTGGCAACCATTATGACTTCACACCGGATTCTCGACTGCTCATTTGCTGGTTATTTCGTTATCAGCAAAAGAACAAATGCCAGGAAGAGTTACAGTTAGCAAGTTCTATTATTATGACAATTACTTAACTTTATTTTGCATCATTTAAACAATGACAGTATGTTGATAACACTGTTTTATTTTAGCAATAGAACTAGTTGTATCTTGATTTAAGTCAATGTTAACATTGCTTCCAATATTACCTTTGCATTATTAAAAACTCAGTAATAAAATGATACCATTCAAGTACTAATATATACACATAGACGGAGATTAATTGAGTTGCAGCAATGGAAAAAAATAACCATGGGAAGCAAATACATTTCCTTTAATCAATTCAGATAAACTACTCCAATTAGTCTGCTGGCTCAGTGAATTTGCTTAAATAATTCTCTTAAATTTTAGTGACAGTATACCACTGGTTATATGTTATTCTCTCCTTCAGTTTATTAACAAAGCTCATAAAGGACTATAAAATATTAAGGAAGGTTGGCATTTGTTAGTGTAAAAAAGAGAACTGGGTGCATGGAATTCCAATGAGGTAGTCACTAACTCCTCCACTGCCACATGATCTACATACGTGTTCATGATCTACATATGTAAAATGAATTATGTTCTGTACATGCCTAACTAAATACAGATAGGTTTCATAATTGTAATAGATGTATTGCAAAGTGAAATTAATTACATAATTATCCCTACTCACTTCTTTTTAATCAAATGGTATTTAAACATATGTAGTCACTTTCCTGTGGCAATTAACCCTTTGGATCAGATCCTTAATTGATGTAAATTAGCATAGCTCCATGACTTTAGCTGAGGGTTTGGATTTAATAATCAGTAGGGTTTAGTTTAATATACAGTTTATGAAAAATGCAAATTATGGTTTATGGGAAGTTCATACAATGCTTAGAAATAATTCTGCCTATTGTTACATGCAAAACTACCGTGAGAATACAGTTTCAGATGGGAAAAGCTGTTTTGACCCATTT
>NW_020664413.1:46155341-46164576 GCF_002925995.2 Terrapene triunguis
TTTTTTTGAATAAACAACAATCTTTCTTGACAAGAGAATTAGACCAGTTTAGGCCAGATCCTCAACTGGAGTAAATCAACACAGCAGTTCCACTGCAATCACTGGAGCTACACTGATTTACACCAGATGAGGATCTGGCCCCATATTCGTAATTACAAAGAGTAAGTAAATGACAACCAAATTAACCAAAATTACTTCCTGCAATTACGTAGTTGTACATATTTAAAGAAAGATTTTGGGCCCAACTCTGTAGCACTGATGGTGTCAATGGCAAAACTAACATTAATATCAATGAGTGAGAATTACTCTCTGTAATCCTGTCCTGGTTTCTTATCATTAAAGGAAAGTGGGACGAACACAGTAGGAATTTGGATTTTTAGACGCCTTCACACTATTATTTAGGTTTAGAAAACAGCTTGAGTTTGTAAACTAGTTTCCCCTGTAATTTAAGGCAATGGATGCTTTCCTTGTTTTCCCCCAAGGGTGATTCAGTGTTTCAAAAATAAAATGAAGCTTGTGCTGTTTATTACTTATAGAAGAAAAGCTAGACAGTCACATATGGGCAGTACATTGACAGAATATAGATTGGGTTAAATTTTCGAACTGAACAGGTGACTTAGGACCCTAATCCCCATTGACTTTCAATTAGAGTAGGATTCTTAAAGTGATTAAATCATTTTGAAAATAGGACGTAGGTGCTTTTGAACATTTTACCCCAGGTCTGTTTGAAAGTCAATGGGGCAGATCCTCGGCTGGTGGAAATTGTCATAGCTGAAGCTCTGTCGCAATGGGGCTTAGGAGCTTAAGTGCAGACTTTAGTCCTATTACGTGTGTATAGATTTTTCACATTCTTAGAGTTAAGAATGTGCATTAAGGTCTATATGCTCACAGCCTATGTTTATAGTTCCTCTTATGGTAGAAGAGGCAGGATGTGTGAGCAATATATCTAAAAGGAATTTTCTATTCAGATCACTGTACACAAACAGACCTTGTCATTCTCTTTAAAGCTCTTGCTTCAAGACAACTAACATTAGGCTGTGCTGCCTTACTTCAGTGGGTCTAATACTCTACTGCCTCATATCTTGTAAAGTCATTTACATCAGAGCAAAATGAGTACAAAGTGGTTCACAATGTTACTAAATCAGAAAGGTAGCATTTCACACCACTTTGTACTCACTTTGCACAGGCAAAAACAACTAGATGAGATGGAAAACAATGGAGAATGAGACCCAAGTCTCTCAAAGCCAATGCCATAACAAAGGCAATCCTGAATGGTACTGCTGGCTAATCTACATTGTTCAAGTGGGCGTCAAATAATTAATCAAAACGAGTTAGCCAACACTGTTTTGAAGCTATGTAGTATTCATTTACATGTTATTGGTTCATTTATGGTTGATTTCTGTAAATACAGTATTGATCTCCATAATACAGAATCATGTAGCTGCACAATGCAAAGTAACAACATTCAGGAAAGTGCACCTCTTTTGGGGGTATTTGCAGCATAGCTTGGTGCCATTCACAAACTAAACCAAGCTCCTCCTCTTTGTACTAAGCTTCACCATAAAAAAAATGCATTAGTAGTAGTAATGGGGCATGATATCCCAAGTCTAGCATGAAAATGAACAAATGAGAACCTAGTACAGCTTTGTGCTTTGATTTTGATGTGTCCTCTTTCTTTAGTTTGTAATGGAAACTGCCAAGCAGAACAACTCACTCAGATGTCATTGACAGGACTGCAATGACAAAGAGTACCAAGGAAGAGGCAGAGCTCCTGGGCAATTTCAATGCAAAAAATTTGCATTTAATCAAAATACAAATTTGGGGCTCAAAAGTGTCTCTTTCACACTGTACTGAAAAATTCCATTAGCATTGAAAATTTTAATAGCAATTTTCAAACAAAAAGGATGTTTGTAAGTACTCACAATAACTGAACTGGCTATTGGTCTATGGAGAATTGCTGTAACATCTGCATGTTTGATTCAGAAAACAGAGTGAGGGTCCAAAAAAATAAAGCAAAGTAATAGAGAGGAACGGTCATGTCAAATGATATAAAACCTTGTTGAATTTACTTATTCCCCCAACATATTCATATAGTTGTAAAAGGAAAGCCAGGGACCAAGATTCTTTGGAGTCACTGAGCTGTGCTCAGCACAAATCCATGGGGGAAGAGGGAGAGATGTGCTTTAAGCTGCCTTTAGCTCTCCAATCCCCAAGTTGTCTCACAACACAACGTAAAGCAACCCCCAAGAGACTTTTGGGGCCATCAGGATCACTGAAGTGTAGAACACCCTGTGTTAATGCTTCTTTACTGCAGGATGGTCTGGGCACATAGCTAGGTATAAATAGGATTGCATACTCCAGTATTTGCAGACTGTTAACAGGTTTGGAAAACTAAAAACCAAACTACTGATTAAAAGTTCTGTCTTTCCCACCTATTTCTGCATAATTATACCCCAAGTAACAAACAACAAAAAAAGGCAGCAGCATCTTAGAGTTATTCATGTGCCAGTTAAAGGACACTCACCAAACAAATGATTGGTTTTTTGTGTTAAATCATTCTGCTAATGTAACTTTAGTTATTTCTTCTGTTATAAAGCCACAAAAACTCAAATGACATTGGCCAATGCTTTTAAACCCCCCTCTACATCCCATTCCTCTCACCTATAGGTAGGCACTATTATTTCAAATCTAGCAGTCTGGATTTGAGCAACCTCTCTGACTTCCCTCTGTTCTTTTCCTGAGAGCAAAGTGACTGCTATTGATTTTTCTAGAAGTATTCAAGCAATGTGTATCAGTGAGGAGTGAGATGGGGCTCTAGCTTGATGCTCAGAAATAACCATTAAGGTTCCCCCAATACTGTAAAGATTTGCACATGTGATTGAACTGCAAGGGTGTGCAAGCAATCCCATTGATTTTAATAGGAGGATTCACATATAAGGTTAAGCAAGTGCAAAAAATCATTGCCAGGGCCATAATACAGGCTTTCTTCTCTGCTATTTTTTTTTCTCCCCTACTCTTTCTTCCAAGTCGTCTCCTGATGTCCTGTCTCCTTCTCAGGCCTGATCTGAAGCCCTCTGCAATCAAAGGGTTTCTTTCCAATTACTTCCAAGGACCTTGAATCAGGCCCTCTTGTACCACAGAACTCTTGCGTTTCACAGGAGAATACAATGGGATCAGAAACAGGAAAGAGATGTAAACAACTGTTAATGCACACTAGCGTGTGAACCTGGTTACCGATAGTTACTTTATTGAACTGGATCTTTGGAGGAAGGATCCAAACTGAGTTAATTCTGCCAAACAAGCAGCAGCTGCATAAAATTACACCTGCCTTTAGGTCTAGTTATTTTCAGAAATGTCTGAGTTACTTTGGCATGAATGAAAGATTTGGGGAAAACTACTAACCTTAAAAAATGTTATTCCAATTAAAGTCTCTGGTGTTTGCAATTATGGAGTGTTGAGAACTCTGAGTAATAACTTGTATTCATTAATTTATGCTGCAATAACAATTTTGGCATGAGGTTACCACTGCAGGCCGATAAAGCAGATGAGCGGGCAAAAATGTCTCTGGCTAAAAAGACAATAGGCCTCAGTGGGCTTCATAGCAAAGTCCATAACTAATAAGTATTTACACAGAGTGACTTTGATTGGAAGCTCTTCACCCGACCTTTTGGGAGATGTGTACGTGTGAGGCAAGATTCCAGGAACAGGATGAGAAAAATCTACATGTTACACACACATCTCTTTTGCTTGGACTGTATTTAAAGCGATGCAGATTAACTGAAAGGAAATCAAAACTACTGTTCATGCAAACAAGACAATCAAGAATTTCCATTATGTAGTTCCTTAATCTGAGACTATTCAGTTATTTTACTGAAATAAAAGGTTTAATAAAAAAATCACAAACACTTTAAGCCTGCAAATAATTCAGTGTAATATACTCTCTCTCAAGATGTCACAAGTCAACAGTACTTCTTCAAAATTGTGAACAAAGTTTAAATATGAAATCTTCCAGAAACTATTCTATTTAATACAGAAATTATAAAGAGTGAATAAAAGGAAAGGAATAAAGGGTGTGAAGGTGCAGAAATGCATTGTCCACCCCAAAGATCCAAACAAATTCTAATTCAATCTGCCAGAAGACACTGGACGTATCACCACTGCATTTAAAGGATGTATAATCTCTATTTTATTGCCATATAAACTCTGCAGAATAAAGACCTCCAAAATCATAACCTTCCACTGGTCATCTTTACAGTGTCACTCACCAGTGCAGTTCCCCTATTTTTTATAATCACGGAACAAGTATGCAAACACATTTTAGTTAGTAAGAAAAATCCCAAATATTTTGCAATATACAGCAGATCTACAAGCCACAGTGAACAAAATGATTTCAGAATAATTGGTATAAAAGTCATTCATATTTCCTTATAAATCAAGAATCTGTTTACTGTGCATTATTTAATTGCAGTGGCTGTAAGTATTATATCCTGGGTTTGTGGTGTTTATGTTTTTTGACATTTACGGTTAGTCTCTCTTTAGCAACACAAGATGTTGTTTAATCCTTGTTTAAGGAAGCCTGATCCTCTTTAGGGGAGAAAGGCTACACTTGCTATTGAAATTAATTTCTGAGTCAATACGTATTTACTCTGTCTTAATTTCAAAAGAGTATAAGGTACCCACTCAACTTTGTTTTAACATATGGCCTAAACCCATGGCATTTAAGCTGTAAATCCAATCCTGCAGCCATGCCTGAATGAATTTAATACTGGTTCTTGGGTAGTAAGGGACACTTGAAGGAGTAAAGATTTCCAGATCAGGCATCTACGAAAAGAGGAGAGAATGTATGTGTTTAATGTTCTATTTTCATCCTTGCTTTGTTCTACACATCTATTTTCTGTTAGCTGTCTTTTTGTTTCATTCATTGTCACTATTTTTGTTAAAGATATTCTAGTTTCTTAGCAATTTCTGCCATGGCCTCTCTCCCCTTTTATTTAATATGCATGGGGAGAAAAGGTACCTCTCTCTCTGGTGCCATATAATGGACAAAATATCCATAATGGCCAGGGTAGAATGCCCCCAGCACAGGCACCCTGTAGTGCCACTGTAAGTATCCTGATACTAGCCCATACGCAAACCCCAGTGCAGAGAGGTTAGAGAGTCTCCACATTGCTCACCACTATGGAGATTCTTGATTGCTCCAGACTATGGCACAGCTATAGCCACCCTTGGATGGTTTCTCCAGATTTATGCTAAGGGCCACTTCTGCTCTCAGAGCAGCCCAGAATCTGAAAAGTGCAAAGGTGGCTTAAGGGTCCAAATTCCCACTCTTTGCTTCCTAGCGCCACCTTCTGGAGGTTCAGCACAGAACTTCAGCTAAAATGAGGATATTGTCTGCCTTTTGGGCCACTGACTCAAAGTAACATGCAGCATGATTAATGCAATTACCTGTACCATTCATTTAACAAAATATCCCTAATTAAACATGTGCAGAAAGTAAAATACTCATCTCTGGTTTTATGTTGTATGCGGAACTCCCACTGCCATCAATGGAAGTTTCTCACATACAACATGCAACAGAGAATTGCAGGTAATAGTGCTCTGCAACATGGACTGAAGAGATTAATTTTGCTTAACAACCTGACCACCGCTGTCTCTCTCCCTGCCCATCCAGCCAGCATGCTTTTCATCTCCCATTGTCATCCAGCAGAGTTGGTATGGGGTATGTGCAGTACTAGGATTTTATGTTTTATATATTTTGTATAATTTAGAATGAACGATAAAGAATAATAATATAGCATGTATTAAATGTATTGATGTATGATATGATTTGAGCATATTCTGCCAGCCACCCTTTCTGAAAGCAGAAAGGAATGGCCGAGTGTGCCATTGAGAAAGATGCATCAGTTAGAATCTCGTGTTTGAAGCTGATTTGAAGGGCAGTAATAGACCTTTAGGGTCACCATTTTGTTGTAGGTTTAAAATTAGCATTTTGAAATAAGTAAAAGAATGCAATGATTGCTTTCTCCCGCATTGCAATTTGATGTTCCTGTTCAAATGTTCTGTGTAAATCAACCCTGTTTTGTGTATGAATGAGGAATGTGTGTGTTAGAAAATAAGTGTGAAGGCCATCACCAGACCAGATATTCCATGGAGGACCCGAGGACAGACATAAAGGCACCAGGAGATTGCAACATGCCCCCCATTGAGATGTCAGAGGAGGGCAGATTGATGTCTCTGAAAGATGGGGCAGGCACCTATCAATGGGGTCAAGATAGCTGTGATCAAAACCAGCATGGGGTAACTCCCTGAGAGACCAATGAAAGAACAAGATAAAGGATGAGAAGAACAATTTAAGAAAACAAGCACTTGTCAAACGGCGATTCATTACAGCATGACAGTACAAAGCTTACCGGCCTGTAATTGCCATGATCACACCGGAGTCTTTTTTAAAAATTGGTGTCACGTTAACTATCCACTAGTCACCTGGTATGGAAGTTGATTTAAGCAATAGAATACATACCACGGTTAGCAGTTCTGTGATTTCACATTTGAGTTTCTTCTGAACTTTTGGGTGAATACCATCTGGTTCTGGTGACTTATTACTATTTAATTTATCAATTTGTTCCTTTCTATTTTCCTCAGTAGTATTTGACTTCCAATTTTTAAAGAATGCCTTTTTGCCTCTAACTGCTTCTTTTAGTTTGTTGTTTAGCCAGGGTGGCACATTTTTGTTGTTCTTCTGTTTTTAATTTGGGGCAATACATTTAATTTGAGCCTCTATTACAGTGTTTTTAAAAGTTTCCATGTAGCTTGCAGGCATTTCACTTTTGTGACTGTATCTTTTAATTTCTTTATAACTAGCTCTCTCATTTTTGTGCAGTTCCCCTTTCTGAAGTTAAGTGGTAGGTTTCTTTGGTACCCCCCGCCCCCCAAGAATGTTAAATTTCATGGTGGCTATTACTGAGTGCCAAGAATTAGCACAGTGATATCAGAGAGATCACATTTCTCTCCTAGCCTAAGCCTAGAATAGGGGAAATTGTGCTGCTCTAAGAAGCAATAACTGTCAGCAAATGCTGGCTATTTTAAAACATGCTTTTATTTAAAATGGGGCAGGTACAAACTAAGCACCTTTCCATGGTGACCATTGCTATTCTTGAAACAACAGTTTTCATGCCTCACCATACAGAATGCGCAAAGTGTGGCTGATACTGTGGTATGTGTAACCCACAGAGACTAACAATTGCTTTTTCCAACTGACCTAGCAATGATGAGAAGAAATATTCAGGTCAATGGGAGTTTTTTCATTTACTTCATTGGGAGGAGCCAGGACAGTGTAGAGGGCTTTTGAAAATTCCATGTTCTATTTCTTGATTTGGATAAATACAGTTGGTCAATGGACAGATTGAGTATGATGTTTGTGATGCTCAGTGGGTGACTGTTAGGGTAACACATGATGTAACCTCCCTTCAACCAGTCCTTGGTTCAGACCAACTATATGTGAATTATTTAGATCCACAACATCTTTTTCATAACTTTTCTAAAAAAAAAAAAAAAAAAAAAAGTGTCCGGTCCCATTCTGCAACGTCTGTCATAGCAAGGTGGGTTTTTTTTTATACCTTGAGCACCGTTGCCAGATGCTTTTCTCAGGGTTAATTAGTCAAAGGTACTTGTTAATTAGGTAGCTTCATAGGGTATAGATAACCATATGAAGTTGGCATTGTCCCCCCATCTTGACAGGGCTTATAATTGCTTTAAAGAGATAAAACCTGTGCAATGCAGCCAAAATGTATGACGGAGACAGCGGGAGTCTACTCTGATGCTACCTCATCCATCTGTCACACCAAACACTTCAGCATGCATTCTGAAGTCAGATTTCCCATTACAAAGTGAGTTTGCTTCACCTCCTCAAGTATTTTCCACAGTTTGTCAACTTTTGTCAGGCATGGCTAGAGTTCAAACCCCAACTTCATATCAGGCAGAAGTTTTCTTTTTAAAAAGAGTATACATTCTTTTAACTGACATTGTCGTGGGTTCTCTTTTCCAAGCCATTGATGCTACTGCTGGGCCCAGAAGAAGTCTGTGTGATGCTGCTATGTATGGATGGATAAAGTTACAGGTAATAGCTGATTAAGAGGAAAAAGAAGTTGAGTGCAGGGAAACTCCAGGTTCCAGCCATAAGGCTTTTCATAAGAGTTTAGGTTTTGTCTGTGCTTATATATTATGTTGTTTCTCCCAAGACTGAACAAAAGAATAGAAAAGAACATTTGATTAGATGGTTGTGAAATCTAACAGAAAATCACTGTATGTGAATAAAAAATGAATGGTAAATTTCTAAAAATATATACTGTACAAAGCCAATCAGCATTCATATTATTTAGGTGTGATTTTGGAAAGCAGACCAGATAACCTCTTTAAGAACAGAAGAAAAGGTCATCCAGCCCATCATCTATGACTTTTTTGAAAAATCTTAATCTTACTTGGCTTGTTTTACCATTGCTCTCAATCCTCCTTCTTCTCATAAACTAATGTACGTATCCATTGAAGGTATGTATAATATTGTTTGCTTCAGTAGCCTTATGAAGTAACATATGTCATATATTTATCATCTTTGGCATGAAATGGTTTCACTTCTGTTCCTTATTTATTTCAAGTTTCCTAATTATTTTTATCATGTCACCTGGATTTTGACCCACTCACTCAACTATTTTTTTCTGTTGCTTTTATCAATAACTTTCATTAACTGATCTGAAGACAACATTTTTCTTTAAATATGGTAGTTGCCAATAGAGCATATAACATATGTAGCACTCCAGGTGGAGTCTAACAATTGTGTTAGATCATTTTTTTATTTTGTATTCTCTCACTTTGCTGCACAACCTAGTACCTTTTTGTTTGTTTGTTTTTTGCTTAAGTGCAGATTTGCACTAGAGTGATGTTTTTGATGCTTTTTGACACACAACCCCCAGTGACCAATGCTTATTTCTATCCTGGGAAAGAAATGTCTTTTTCATCTTTGACAGAAATACCATCAAAAATAATGTTCAGCAGAGGTCTCAGTCAACTGCATGTCAAAGTAATTAAACTCAGCATCCTACACTACATCTTAATAAACTATAACCTTAAAGCTTGTACTCCAGGGGCTTTTCAGAAGCTTACTGATTTAAGATTATAGAAGAAAGAAAGAAAGAAAGAAAGAAAGAAAGAAAGAAAGAAAGAAAGAAAGAAAGAAAGAAAG
>NW_020664413.1:46164586-46171518 GCF_002925995.2 Terrapene triunguis
AAGAAAGAAAGAAAGAAAGAAAGAAAGAAAGAAAGAAAGAAAGAAAGCTGTCTAGAAGAGATGGGAAAAGGCAGGCGGGGAAAGGAATACATCCTTGTAAATGAAATTTGATCCATGCCACTGATTCTTTTTCCATCCTGGGCTGGGTTGGAAACCCCTGAACTTGGATATGAATTCTCTTGCTTGGGCCCAACTCAAATCCTTTCGAACCAACCTGACTGGAAGTTTAAACTAGAAACCTCGTCTGCAGTAGCATACCAAGTGAGGAGAGTCAGACTCAGATATAAAGCCCTAAATGTCTTAGGACCTGTGTAAGTCAAAGCAAACACTTTAAATTTGACCCAGAAATCAATAGGCAATCACTACAGATCTCATGGAGCTCTGGAGTCATGTGTTCAGAGCAGGATAACCCTCTTAAAAGCAAGCAACCACCTTCTTCAGTAGCTTCAGTTTCTTTAAGGCTATAAGGGGTAGCCCATATATAAAGCACATTGCAGTCACCTAATTTTGAGATGACAAAACATGAATCTCAGTGGTGAGGTCTGTCACCAAGAGGAAGATTCAGAAATCTCCTAGCTAAATGAAGAGGGTAAAAGGCTGTTTTGGCCACAGGCCTTTTGATCATTTAATAGACTGCTACAACATGAACTCTGGTTACGAAGGGCTGCCATACATCATTCCACAAAGGGGCTGATAAACTCTTTACCATACCTGGAAATTGCTTTGCCCAATCTGCCAGCATTACTTTCATCTTGTTCAGACTAAGCCTCATATAGCTGTCCCCCAGCTATGCACCCCAATCACTATCAGACAGAGAGTAAGGTCCTCAACTACCTCAGCTAGTTCCAAAGATGCACATTCAGAGAGCTTCATGTCATAAGCATACTGGCAGCACCTTAACCTATGTCTCTTTCCTACTCT
This sequence comes from Terrapene triunguis, assembly GCF_002925995.2. Classification (NCBI taxonomy): domain Eukaryota; kingdom Metazoa; phylum Chordata; order Testudines; family Emydidae; genus Terrapene; species Terrapene triunguis. Next base: position 46,165,508 of record NW_020664413.1, read on the forward strand.
CCACAGACGACACAACTGACCTCTGGTTAGTGGGACCTACAGACCAGTATTCCAAGGGATGGGTGGGAAAAGAGAGGACTAGAAGATTCTTTCCAGGTTCTAGGCCAGAGGAGAGAGAGTCACTGTACCCACTGAAAACTATTGTATTGATCTTGAATTACAACTGTTTAAATTCACCGTGCTTAGGATATTTGCAGATTTTACTTTCTTCCACCTGCAGTTAAGAATCCTTTTTACTTCATTTCTAAACAATGTTTCTCTTCTCCCCAATGACCTTCCCTTCAGTCTGATGCACATAGTGTGTTCTTGGGCTTCCCAGAATGTGTAATATAGCAGCCAGCACAGCAGAGAATATCAAACCTCTGACACATTATAAAGGATATTATGAGGCATATTAGGAAAGGTAGGCGGAATGCATTAAAGTGGAGTAGACAAAGGTAGAAGTCAGGTGTACTGTTCTGAACAAATAAAGAGAAAATGTTTGGGCTTTATACGTTACCTCTAGAGATTTTTCTGTGATGTGTATTATCAGAGTGGGAAAAAATCTTAAAAATATGCCCTGATTTAGATATTCAATAATATTCCTAATAAATGCCTAGGACTCACATTGTTATGATGGTCACTATTTTTAAACCGAACATATACTGAGCAGTATTAGGATTTCATACATATTCTACACTTAAAAGATTTTGTTCTTTTTCTTAGGATCAAAGCATATTTCTCTCCTTCTAATTCTCATAAATATGATTCATGTTTCCCAGCTTCTAATATGTACCTTTCGAGTGCCATGTCCAAAAACATGCAGCATAAAGGTACTTGCCATCATTTTATTAATGTTAAAATTCACAAATGGGGGGCGGGGGGGAACCTACATAGAAAACTCAAGCAAAAGCATACATGTCCTTTGATTACTATTCACTTTAGTACAAAAACTGGAGCTGCTGTAATTGCCTACAGCCCTTAATAACATTTTCTAATTCTTTTTACAATCTTGAAAATAATTAACAGTTAAAGCAAGGCATTTTATTTTCCATAACAAAATACAAATATTATATTCAATTTCTATTTCTCACATTCAAATACATTTTTAAACATTATATTATATGAAATCTGAAAAAAAATTAATCAGATTTCATATCCAAGTTCTGGCTGTATCTTTGTCTATTTGAACCCTGACTCCTTTAGCAGAAATATATTTATGCTCCAACTATTCTCTTAGTTTAACTAGTTTAAGTTTAATAAAATCAGATCAAATCTATTAACTTGATTATAAATGCTCTGAAGAGCTTTTACGAATATGCTTAATTCTATAAATTATTCAGATGCGAGAGACAGATGGATTAGTTGGAGCACCTTGTTTAATTCTGCCACCACATTAAAGGAAATAGTTTCTAGGGCTGGCCACAAATTTTCAGTCTAAACTTTTTTTTTCTGTGGAAAACGGGATTTTCAACTAAACTATTTTTGTAATTAAAAAATGTCTCCTTGCTGCTGAAAATTTTGGTATTTGGTTAAAATAGTCAGTGCCTGAAATCCTAAAAGTTTTCTGTTTTCAGTTAAATATGGAAATGTTTTTGGCCAAAAACTGAAGTATTTCAGTTCTTAATGGCACTGCAGTTCAGGTGCCTTATACTCCCATTCTCCTTTGTGAGCCAGATTGTTTGGCTGGCCTAAATCTCCCATGATGCTTCATGGCCAGTGACGCCTATGACACACACCGTCCCAAAGTTGAGAGAAGGAGAAAGTGGGGCATCATGGGAGATGTAGTCTGGTCCGAAAGCCTGATCCATTAAAAATGGGAGCACCTGAACTACAACTTCCACGAGGCACTGCAGTGCAATTTTGAATCTAAATATTTCAATTTTTGATATTTAGCCATAAAGTATTGTCAAAAATGGGGAAAATGGGAGATACATTCCATGGAAAAACCCTTTTTTATGACCAGCTTTAATAACTTCAATTCCTCTGATGGAGTTTACCACCACACTCTGCTGATACTGCTAAATCATACCTTCATGAAATAACTTATTCCAGAGGCTCAAAAATACTTCTACATCAATTACTTTATATTTGGAAGGCATCATATTGTACCAAGAGTCACATATTTTCCCCCAGGAGAAACTACTGCTATCTTCTTCTCTTCACCTCCGACCAAGTTTTCATCCCCATCTGCAAATTTAAATGGCACTCAGCACTGGTCTAACTTCAGCGGGATCAGAGAGGCCAATGGTGAGCACCATAGAGAATCCCAGCCAGTATATTTTGAAGACCAATGTATAAAAATGTCCAGAAAAATGAATCATGGTGTGAATTTGTTTGCTGACCTCCTTGGCTATGAAATATTGTTTAAACGGGAAGACAAAATGAACAAATTCCTCTATGTCAGTGGGCATGCGCCCCTTCTAGGAGGGAGTGGAGGAACATTGGGAAGGCGGGAGGTGCAGTGGAACCCAGGCCAGCTCCCAGGGGGACAGGAGAGTGCGCTACCCAGATCTACTCTGCCCCAGGCTCCACTCCAGCCCTGCCCCCAGCCCCGGCTCCTGACCCTGGCTCCCAACTGGGGATCTAATGGATGCATTTTGTGGTGTATCATTGGTGGATTCTGTCCAAAGAGCTAATGTAGTAATATAACATAGTAAATTAGGGAAATATAGAGAGATTCCCTGGTAATGTAGAGCCAGCTACATGGCTCATACATCCCCGCCTTTCCCCTCCACCCCAGGGCTTGCATAGAGGAAGAGATGTCCATGTCTTCCCTATGCCCCAATGATCTTAAAAAGCTGGTGTGGTCAGCTCTAAGTTACCACATTGTTGGCCCAGGACTGGGAGAATGCAAAGCCCACTTACACATATCATCTGTGCTATATACTCTTTTTCTCTCAGTTTCTTGTAGGCAGTTTTGACTAGGACAGTTCATCCACAGCCATGGGACTGTTAGAAGGGGTCCTTCAAAGAGTCATATCACTAGAATGAACAAATGAGGGCTTTTTAAAAAAAACATAAAATATATCCTAAGTATACTTTTAGCCCCAGACAAAATGCTCAAGAGCAACTAAAATTCAGAACAAGAGAAGTGGTAAGAGGCAAAATGTTACACTTAACATTCCAAGAATGAACAGCAGGAGAGAATGAGGAATAGTTAATTTTCACATGAAAGAACTCAAGTTGGTTTATTTGAAATTGAGAAAAGAAAGTGGGGAAATAGAATCCTTCTTTTTTGTCTATCAGGGATAGGGCTACAGGTTGTTTTTGGTATAATTATTATAGTTTCAGGAAGAACAGGGAGAGGAGATTAAAAATTGAAATACCTAAGGTAGATAATCATTTCCCCGTTTGACTAGAAAGAGTGGAAGATGGAAAGTGGAGAGACCAGGTAAAACCCTTCTTTATGGGGGAAAGGGAGTAGAAAAATTTTTTAGTATAAATTAAGGCAACAAGAGGCAAGGACTAAGGAAATATATTCTGTAGATGAGAATGGTATTTACTTTAAAATGTATATATACACATCTCAAAATATAAATAACTTCACAGTAAGAAAATAAAAATAGGAATTCTGGGCCTTCATGATGTTTTTCATTTCAAAGCACCTTACAAACCTTAAATAGGTCAGCTTCACAAGATCTCGGTGCAGTGGTGAAGTGTTGTTCAAATTTTATAGATGAGGAAATGGAAAAGGTGTTAAGTGACTCATTCCTAGCCACAGAAGAGGTCAGTGACAGGAACCAGCAACAGAACTCTGAAATTCTTGGCTGCCCGTCCAGTGCTCATTCTTGCAGTGGGAGATTTTCAAAGACACTTGGTTCCCCCATCTGACATATGTACCTATGCAAATCCCTCCCTTGGATCCCCCCTCTCTCTCTCTCTCTCCAAATTCAACACCATTTTTCCAAGTTTTCAAATGATTATGGAAATAAAGGAGAAACAGACAATGGTTATTGAAGTTGAAATACTATGCCAACTTGTATGGAAAGTTTATATTATTGGCAATATTACTGACATGTAAAAAATTAAAAATAACCCAATTCAAATTTGTATTCCTTGAAATTGGCAGTCAGAGGCTGTTTTCAGTGCATTTTGTCAAGCATGCCGTACTGCTATGTAACATTTACAACATCCTCTTCAGCATGCTCCTCTCTTTTGACTTTGCAAGTGCAGCAGAACTGTACAGATGTTAGAACAACAATTTTTAGAAAGTGTGTATTAAAAAAATCACTAGAAAGGCCAGAGTATTCCGTTCTAGTAAAACAATCACACCTTGGAACACATTTTTGGCAGAGCTACCTTGTGAATTCAACTGATCAATAGCCTCCGTACAGTGAATATTCCAACTTTTTTTTAAGGATTATTTTGGGTTGTCCCCCCCAGATAATTGGTTGTCCTTTTAAAAAGAAACATTGCAAATATCTATTGTTCTGCTTAAGAAATCATTTTCATTTGAGGGAATTTTCACTAGACTCAGAGGAGGAATTTCTGTGATAATTTGGCTTTCCCCCCCACTTATGAATAAAACGTTCCCCCTTCTGTACCACTCCTTAACCTGGCACCTGTGTCTATATTTATGATAGAATTGGCAGGCAGAGACCCAGCAATGTAACTTCAATACATGTTTTTCCTGCAACATTTATATTTATAACTAGCTACACTGTTGATGGCTGGCACCCCCATGGAGTTTGACAGCTGTAGTGCTACAGTTACTCTGGAGTCAGTCTTCTCATTTTTTTTTCTGCAAAGATGACACTTTGCACTAAATTTACTCTTGTTATGAATATGTTGGTTGTTAACACGTGAGACTAAAGGGCTGCTTATACAGAAAAGAATTTTTGCATTTTGCTACTTTTTTCAGAATAAACAGCATTTTGTGCAGCCATAAGCATGTTTCAATCTTTAAGAACACTTTGCGGGGGGAGAGAGGGCGGAGTTAGGTTCACAAAGAACAATCGTGGTCATTTACATGACTTCATTTTTATCTAAAAATTACTACCGAGCAGTTTTTACTCACAGACACAATGGCAAAGCTCAGCAATGGTTCAAGATTGCTTTACAAGCCAATATAAAAATCAATCTGGTGCTGTTACACAAATATTTTTACATTTGGATAAACTAAAGATCAGCATCTAGGTCCATATATAGGTCCATATATAGGCCTGATTTTCATATTTATGTATGCACAACTCCCCCGAATTCAACTTTAGGCACCCAAATGTAACAGTTGTTGCCTAGGATACTACACCTTATAACTGCATTATATTGTAATCGGACTAGTTGTGATTTTTTCACAATACTAATGTTACATGTTTCTCTTGGGGTTTTTTACCACTGCCCACCACTATAGGAGCTGAATACCTCCCAGTAAAATGCGTTCTGTTTATTCATATTCAGTGCATGCACACACACACTTCTGTCCTCCCTCCCCCCCATCTATGTGTGGGTGTGGGGAGGGATATATTTTGCTAGAACTAATAGAGAAAGAGGAAAATGCATAGGAGAATGTTTAGAGATAATTATCCATTTCTCTCACAGGACAGCAAGAGAATTCACGTACTCACTTTGTAATTACTACTTCTGCAAAGGAGCGTTTTTCTTACAATTTAAACACGACACATGGGTACTGGTACACTGGCTCAGACAATGCCACAGAAGTTTCATATGACTGGCAAACAGTGACAACACTATGACAATTGGATATCTCTGGAGCAGATTGCCCATCATTATGCTTTGCCTGCAAATGCTGTTTGCTGGGAAAGCTTCACTTAGTGCAACCTGTGTATTTCTGCCTTCAGGGCAGATTGTCTGAGCCTGTAAGGATAGGTCTACACAGCAATTAAATGCCAGCCAGGCCAGCAGACTCGGACTTGGGCCATGGCGCTGTAAAATTGCTGTGTAGACATTGTGGCTCAGTCTGGAACTCAGGATCTGGGACCCTGTGAAGGGAGAGGGTCCCTGAGCCTTTCATGTTTACACAGCAATTTTTAGCCCCACAGCCCAAATCAGCTGATCGGGGCCAGCCACAG
>NW_020664413.1:46171528-46240151 GCF_002925995.2 Terrapene triunguis
TGCAACTCCAATAGAATCCAATGGAAGTTGCATCTGCTTATGCCAGTGTTCAGATTGCACACTTAACCACTGGCAGGGCATGTAGTCTTGCAGCCACTGATTATTTTGCCTTAGAGTATAATATTTATTACCAGAGCAATTAAATATTAATCTAATTTAGAACATAATACAGCAATACATGATATAACTTTGTCATGCATAGTTTTCATCCAGAGTACAGCATGTGGTTTACATTCTCCCTTTAAAGCAGGAGATATAGTGAAGGAGCCTTTTCACTGAAATGATAAGACATCTGCCCCCAGTGTAGAATTCTTTATAGATACACATGAGCATTGCTAGCCTTCGGACTACCAGCTGCCTTCAGAATATCTATAACACCACTTACTTTATACTTCATTTTCAAAGTTTTTTTAGATAAATGTCAGGGAACTACAAAATCAGCATGTAAATACATATGTGTATCCATGACAGACTGTCAGGTTCCACAAGCAGCTGTAAAAACTCCTTTTTACACAGCATGAAAATATTTGCACTGTTATTCAGGAGGGTGACTCTATTCCTCAAATTAGTCATTCATTTGCAATTGTTAATGGAATATTACGTGAGCATTATGCCTGACCAAATAGTGATGTATAAAATGGTTGACAGGATCGTTACTAATAATACTAATGATACTATGTATTTATATACTGCTTTCCAAAGACTCTCAAAGCTGGTTAAAAACATTAATTTAGCCTCACAACACAATAACTAATGTTATGCCCATTTTATGAAAGAGTAAATAGAGGTTACTTAGGACCAGATTTTCAAAAGAACTCATCACCCACAATCAGGGCCAGGTTTTCAGGAGAGTTCAGCTCCTATTTAGGCCCCAAAATACATGGCAAGATTTTCAAAAAGGCTCAGCATGTCAGATGCTAAACTCTTTTGAAAATGTGGCCATACGTGTCACTGTGGGAGATGCGAGGTACTAAGCTCTTCTGAGAATCTGGCCCATAGAGATGAAATGGCATGGCTCAAGGCCACCAGCAAGGTCAATGGCAGAGCCAGGAGTAGACCCCAGGAGATGACGACATGTGAGACACATACATTAAAGATAGGTAAAAAACAGTCTTGCATTTCTGGGCTGTGAGAATGTTTTCATTTACTTGGATTAGGAACACCGAGGGGGAAAATAGAATCAGAAGTCAGTGTCACATGGTGCAAAAATAGCAGTATAGGGATTTTCTTTTAGACCAGACAGAGGAACTAATTTCCAATACTACATGGTTGATTTGATAAATACACCACCTTGCAATTCCATGAAGAATTTAAAGAGGATTTTGAAAGGAAAGACCATAGTATAATGGTACTTTAATAGAGAAAGCTATGTGATATTAGCCATTAAGATCACTTCAAATAACACTATTTCAGATATGCTGTTCTAAGAGCTAAATTAAAAATTTGGATTGTGTACATAAGTAAAAAGCTTATTTCAGAGCGAGATTCTGCCCAAACCCAATTAAGAGGATTTCCAAGAGCCATGTGGTAAACTGGGGCCCCTCAGAGGAATTCTGGGTAAGCTATAACTGTTCCAGAGACTCCCAGGAGGCGTGCATTACCCATCTGGCTCAGTCACTCTTGCAGAGGTCCCTGTTATCTACCCTGCATATCAGTGCCGGTGCTGGGGGATTAGAACCATTTCTCGCTACTCTATGCTTCTTGCCTCTGAAGCCATTAGGAGAGAGAGTCTCACTTGTCTCTACCCAGGGATGCAAGAGGGGTTTGCTTATTGTGCCCAGACCCCATTTCACCCACACAGGAGCTGACCAGCATCTGACCCATAGTACTCTGTCTATGTTGACATAAATTGGACAGGCTAAAACATCTCATCATTCACTAGCTAATGGAAAAGACCCATTGTTTTGTCAAAGTGATACATTTCTGATCATGTTTTCATGTCCTGCAAGAACATTAGAGACAGTGCAGGCCACCATCATTTTTCCTGTTACCACATCACTTCTGAATCCTGGCTTACATTGAAGTCAATGGCAAAATGTCCATTGAATTCCACGGGGAAAGGATTGGATCCCTAAATAATGATTAAGATGCCATTTTTTCCTGGCCCCACATTATATCTTACAATCTGACATGCTTACAACAATTTTGGCAGCACTCGGGATGGGGGGGGGGGGAAGGAGGTAGGCTTGAAAGGGAAGATGAAGAACCAAAACCAAGCAGACACACTGGTTTAGGGGAAGAGTAGTGAAACAGAGAAAAAAAAAGAGTGAGCAAAGAAAGAAAAGGCAATAGAGAAAGAAAAAGAAAGACATATACACTGAGAAAGGCTCAGAAAGAGAAGTTTCTAGAAAACAAGGAAGCAATCAGATAGAGGTGGAGAAGGCACAGATTTTTAGGGACCTAAGCTCTATCCTAGAATAAGAGTTAAATCTTTTGAGGGTTGATAAACCAGAGACAATAAATACATATCAAAATATTTATGGTTTACTTGATGTCAGCCACCCCAAAGGATATAAAAATAATAGAGGGCATCCATGCTATAACCTCAGCAAACATTTCCTTGGCTCAGATATTCCTCATGCAGACAGAGTCAGCATCTATGGACAACAGGTTTTCTTTTAGATATACAGCTGCAAAAGCAAGTCATGCATTAATTTTATGACCTTGCTAATTTTCCATCTGTCCTGGGAGCTATTGATTTTATCCATATACAGCTGATGTCCCTGCTCACCTTAAAAAGAACAATAATAAAACTGTATATAACCTGAAAATAACCTGTTTCAAATTTTTTTTTTGGCTATATGGGTTTATTTGGTTTCAGAGTTTCACAGAAATATTTTGTAGATCTGCTTACTGAATATATGAGGGGGGTAGTCAGCCTATGAGCATGTATCATGCCTCTTGATGATCTCTGAAATCCTAAAACTTTTCTTTTTCCTTATTTTGTTTTAAGCTAGCAGCATAAATAATGTTACTGCTGACACTACATTGATTTCTGAGTCCAGCAGACCATTCTTTGATTTAAGGATTCACTACTGTAGTCTCAAAAATATTCTGTAAATTAGCTACACAAAGTAGCAGCACATTGTTTTTACCCCTCCATCAATGATATCTCTTTTGCAACTGTCAAGGGAGTATGAAACCTCAGGTTCATGTTTGGACACATTTTTTCTCTTAGTTCCCAGACAACAGCAATGACCAAAAAGAAGTGCCTTTTCCATCTATGTTTGGTTAGGAAACTGCATTATTTTCCATCGGATAGGGACCTAGCTATGGTGATCCACACATTCGTAACTTCCAGACTAAATTAAAGGAATGCACGCACTGTACCCTGGACTGATCATGAAGGCTACCTGAAAGTTAAACTGGTACAACACCTAATAGCCACCTAAAAAAGAAGGCATACAGATCATCAAGGACATTTCAAATCAGTGCTCTGCTCTACCTAGTTCCAAATCCAAGTCACAGTTCTTGCCTTCATTTGCAGAGCCCTAAATGAACTCAACCCAGGCTCGCTTGGTGAAAGTCTTTTCTCCTGAACTCTGGAATGGCAACTTCATTTAGCTGAGATATATCAGATGCCCATTAGCAGCCAGGGCTTTCTCCAAGGAGGGTTGACAGCTATGGAATCAACTTCTACCAAAAATTAGGCTGAATTTAAATCTTATCTTCAGGGCACATTTCAAGCCTCAGCTCTTCTCATTAACAAGCTCAGAGGCTAACCCTTGAAAATAAGAGATCACAAGGCAGAGATGGGACAGGATGACTATGTAGACATTGGAGGATATGTGTTGTAAATGAAACAATGTATGTGCAAGTGGCCAGAATGGGTGCTTTTGAAAACTGAGTCATGAAATAAGGAAGCTTCACAGCATGGCACTAACAGTTAAATGGGCAGAAGTGAGAGCAAATTGCTTTGAGTCAAGCAACAGGATTATTTTACGAAACACTTCCAGACACAACTTTAATTGCAAGTCCTAATTAAAGAAAAGGGTCCTACTAGAGAGAATGACAGATAAAAAGTAAGATTAGGATCAGAAATGAGAATATAGGGCTTCCCTGGACAACTTTCTGAAGCACATACTTCTTTTAAAGTCGTTAGTTGACTTTTTTGGACCTGCACTTTTCTGTAATTTAATCTACCTAGATGCAGCCAGGTGGTAGTCAGCTAGAAAAGCTACAGGGGATTTATCTTCATCTACTTTCTTGTAGAAATCTCCAACTGTGTAATAAAATATTGAGAATAGTGCTACTAAGATCAAACAAGCACGACTTTTCTGAGGGATAATCGTAGCTATTCTGAGCATGCGAACAGACCACTTCCTTGATGACAAGCTAAGAAGAGGATTTCAAACACTTTCCAGAACACAGCATGCCAGATGATGTGAATTCTGAGCCTAAAATTACTTTGTTCCTACTCAGTTTCTTTTTTCCTGTCTTTGCTTAGATACGTTTTGGTTTTAGGGGGAAAAAAAGACGATCTGAAAAGGCATCTGCTTTACAGTGTAATACAATAGACTGTATGTTCATATAGCTTTTTTGGTATATTTTATTACAAAAAAGGTTTATGAATAAAAGACAAGCACAGGTTAAAGAAAAGAGGCAAAATGTTTAAGATGAATGATTGAGCAGCACGGCAAAGAGAAATCCCCAAACATGGAGTCTCATATGAAGGGAATAGAAGGGAAATTGAGATTGGAGAAGTATGTAGAATACAGTGGTGTTGGACAGTAATACCAAAAGGTAACATGGGGCAAATCCATGCATAATTTCAAAAAACAGAGAAAATTTGAGGGAGCATAGTCTGGCTGTAGCATTCAAGATTTGCTGAGATTTAAAGAGTTGGGACATAGAGAACCAGATTTTCAAAAGGACATGGCCTCTCAATGTGAGAGCAGCTGAGTGCTCTCACATTAGATCTATATATAGTGTCTCCCCAAGTGGAGAAAAGTTTATGTGGCTTTTCTGGATTAATAAATGATTTTCATCCTGTTGACAGCACTAGGCTTTGGGAGAAACTTGTGAGAGCTGGGATAGACCTTCAGTTACATTATCTTTCAAGAGCTCTCCATGGCCAAATGGCAGCCGGGGTCAGGATAGGGGATGAAGGTGAATTAACTGATCTTATATTATAAAGGGCATGTGTCAGAGTTGTTTATTGGCTCCCTATCTTTTTAATTTTCATATTAATGAGGTAGTCAGGGCCAGCTCCAGGCACCAGCACAGCAAGCTGGTGCTTGGGGCGGCACATGGAAGGGGGCGGAACGTCCGGCTCTTCGGTGGTGGGTCCCTCACTCCCTCTCGGCGGGAAGGACCTGCCGCCAAATTGCCACCGAAGAAGCGGCGGCAGAAGTGCCGCAGATTGCAATCGCGGCTTTTTTTTTTTTTTTTTGCTGCTTGGGGCGGCAAAAACCCTGGAGCCGGCTCTGGAGGTAGTGGTGGTATTAGAGGGAAAGTAGTATTTTATTCCTAAAATTCTGCACAAGCAGTGTCTATTCTTCCATATGCAGATTATTTGGTTTTGTTGACTCAATCCCCTTTGGGTCTAAGCATTTAAGAGACTTTAGGGTTTTTTGTCAGAAGTAATGTATGGCCATAAATGATCAGAAAACAAAAGTAATTACCTTCAGTCGTAGACCAAAATTGCATAAATGGATAAACAACTATCACTGTACTGAACAGGTTATATCCTTTTGTTTATCAGGGCTTTTGTTTTGCACACAGTGGTAATGGAATAAACTTACACAGGAGGTTAAGTGGTGTGCCTTAAGGTCTATGCAAGCAGCACTTCATTTTTCTCATGTACATGGGGATAATTTCATTGCTTCTGCCCTCATAGCATTCAAGGCTGAAGTTTTTACTCAAATATGACATGGTGCAGAAATTTGGGGCCAGAAAGATCTAAAATCATTAGAGGTGGCACAAAATATATTTCTGAAGAGAATACTTGATCTTAATAATTGTATTCCAGCTGCTTTACTTAGGACAGAGGTGAGTGAATACTCTCTTTCAATCACAGCACAATTCCCCTTTATCAACTACCGGGTCCACATTAAGATTATGAATATACATCAGCTACCAAGGTCACGTCTGGAAAAACAGCTTAATAAGGCTAATAAGAATTTTCATCTGCTCCCAAGATCATGTTTGAGAAACAGCTTAATAAGTCTGAAACTTTAAAATTTCCCTGGCTTTTGAAAATCTGCCTATGTCTGCATTTCTGGGGATTTTCAGAATTTAGTCTGATCAGAACTCTAAGTGAGAGTTCAAAAATTCTAATTAACCTTAGACCTGAAGATATTTGTAAACAACCTGACGTGGCAGATGTTATGGCCCCCTTATTAAAAGGACCATTTGTGGACTGGATAAATTTTGAAATCTTGATTAATAAACTAAATAGGTCCTTAATCTTCATTTTTAAAGAATGTAGTCAGATTATTTAAAAGGGAGATACACAGGTTTTGAGAGGCAAATCGTTTATACCCAGGTTTAAGATTTGCCCCGTTACTTATTTTGCAACTTGTCATCTCCAGTTTTGGCTCAGTATTCTTCCACTTCATTAGCTCAACAATTAGAATATTGCAGCAAAGAGTCCTGTGGCACCTTATAGACTAACAGACGTATTGGAGCATGAGCTTTCGTGGGTGAATACCCACTTCTTCGGATGCAGGGGGATAATTTGGAATATTTGTTATGCAGATATAATGTTTTGATTATTTGGATAGTTGCCATATTTGCTTGGTCAATGGCAAATTAAGAAAATAATTGTATGACATTCTTTATGCCCTAAATGGATCAATTTATTTTTCATTTTTATGCCATTTTATCCTTGTATGTTGTTTTACAGGATGTTTCAAAAGTCTAAATTGTAGAAGTGCTTAAATTGTGTTTTCTGTTCTTTGTATCATAATGAACTTTTGAATTTGCACCTCTCTTGTTGAGCATTATGCCTAATGGCGAAGATGCTATATTAATACAATTTGAATTCTGAATATGAATTTGACCACATGCTTCCACCCTGGGTGAATTTTATTTTTTGATTAAGCAAATCTTAGTTCCTCTTTACACAGCTATTCATACAAACAAAACTGATGGAGGGCATATTGGTGCAAAATGAATAAAAAGGGAGGTGAACATAGCCAAAGTGAAAAGTGTATTTAGAGGTCATCAAAACATTTACAAATACATTTTCTGACTATCCATCAAGTTCTAGGTAAGACCAAGGTAAAGACAAATTCTGGCATTATTCCACAAGTGAAACAGAGACTTACAGTCCAGGCGATTGAAAAAAACAAAGAAACTGAAGAATTTCTGATCTTGTTAATTAAAATTAATGTACGACTTAAACGGATATTAGAAAGCACATATATGGAACAAAGTACAATTTTTGAATGACATTTCAAAACGAAGGAAATGCTTTATACTATTCTCTTTGGTTCCTTTTCCTTATACCACCTCATATTTTGCAACATTGGATGGAGACACCTTTTGTGATTAATGTACACATGAGAATTGTTAATTGTTGGTTCATTGAGTTGTCTGTAACCATTACAAATTGCACAGATTGCGCCTTATCTGCAGGATATAATTACTCATCACTCTGTGCCTGCTTCATGGCATCTGGGAGATGTGGTCTTTAGTAAACCTCTGGGCTAAAGGGTGCGGAGGGCCCATCATGACTAAATTCCCAGGAGACAGCATTCTGTTCGACTTACCAATAGTTTTTCTTTCATATCAGTGTAATTATGTTGTTCATTTGTTCTTGAGGGACTACAGATTGGGGAAAAGGGTATTTATTCTGTTTACTCTTTCTAGCTAGCTTGTTAAACATGTTCTGAAATTTCTCACAGTAACCACAACAATGAATCAACAGCAAAGACCTATATAGCTGTTGTCATTCCTTCCCTTGAAGCGGTTTTCTCATTGTCTTAAACAATTTCCTGATACAATAGGTAAACATATGTCTTTACCATTAACTTGGTTTTTCCTTTGTGCTTCTTCTAGAAACAGCGAGAGTCCCCCAAAACTGGAAAAGTTATGTGTTTAAATTAAAATTGGGTGCCAAACCTGGATGGATCTTTTGGCACCTCAAAATATTGGGGGTGTTTGGTTTCTTGTTTCAAATAATTGGTATTAAATGTATCTTTGCTTTGTATGTGGAAATGGACATTTAGACACACTAACATACAGAACTAACTCTTCACTTTTGGAAAGATAAAGATGGTAGTCCCTTAATGTCATGTAACCCAGACTGGAACAGATCTGACTAAGTCTGAAGATGGTTAGCCTGATATGGAAGGAGGCACTAAAAGGATCAAACTTGTTCTACTGGAGCAGCATAAAGAGATATTTTAGAGATTCATGTAAATGAGACCCTCACCCATTGTGAAGGGGCCCTATAAAAACAGAACCTACTGCAAGAAAAAAATACCATCATTCTTCAGCTACCCCATCCCTACAATTAAAAATGTCAACTCCACTCAATAGTTTTAGATTATTGTGTTATAGATAAAATGGAGTATTGTGAAACCTACAGCTCAAAAGTTAATATATACTTTTAACAAGAATAGATTGATCAAACTTGTTATTTTGGATGTGATAACAAAATTACTAAGATCAATCATCCTTGAGTAAGTCTTTTGTCATAGAATTTCTATTATGAGTGATATGAAGACTTATAACTCAAAAACAGTGTTTAAGAAAATGCAGTCTAAATTCTTCCAATATATCCAACTCCTAAATTACTTTTCTACACTCTATTTTAAAAAGATGTTATGTTCTGATGGGGCTGGATGACTCTGGGCATTAGCAATCAGCCATGAAACATTTCACCTTTTAACCGAGGGGTTAAATTCTTGCCTTTGATGGGATATATCCAGTCACTGGAAGAGTTTCTTTGTGTGGGTGGATTCTCAGGTGCCAGCATGGTTCTAGAGCATCCCTTCTCCTCTCAGCTGATGCAGGAGGTATGGGGAAAAGACTGTAGTCAGGGCATTCCTGCATTATGATTATCCTCAATTCCTGGAACAGCTCTGGGGAGCCACGGGCAACTGACTCAGGCATAAATTGTGTCAAGAGTCTGCTCTTGTGTAGAGTGGCCCCAAGGGAGGAAAAGGTGGCAAAAAGCTGCTTTTATGTCTCTCTGCTTAGCTGCAGCTGAAAATTGGGGCCAAGGTTGATGACAACCAAAAGATTTTACCCATCCAATGGCCGTTCAGGGGCCTCTGTGTAGTAGATTGGTGGTCTCGGTCTACTTCCTAATAAAATGTGTCCTCATAAAAACAAAACATAAAAACACCCTTTTCATGGAGGCCAACAGATGAATGGGCAAGGAGAATAAACTACTCTCTCTCACTCCTGTAAAGGTGATATTTTCTGGTAGAGTTCTTTGAGGAATCTTACACAGTCATTGCCTGTCCTGTACCTGTTTTATGGGAAGGGGGGAAAAAACTTCAGCACTAACAATGCATTAATCCACTAATTTTAGAAATAGTCAATTATCCAATAAACTGCATGAATCAAAACAACTATGCACATCAAAGCACTATAAAAAAAAGAAGACTAGCTCTACAGGTGGTCAAACAATATTAATCACATAAATAATGCATTAATGTTATCAGTCAGTGAGTAATGTGCCAGATTCTATGGAGTTAGACTAATCTATACCACATAAATGTCTGGCCCAGTATATTCGTTAATATTTTCTTACTATAATACTGCTATGAAAGAACAGTGTTTAGAAAAAATTGTTTCCGTATATTATGATGTAAATCTGAGGACATGCATATGCCAAAATGAGAGCTGCATTTTGGGGACAATCACAATAGAAAATGAGTGATTAAGAGGAATGCAATAGAAGGCATCCATGAACTATATTAGAGGCAGAACTGGCAGACAAAATATTTTCCATAATATAAGACCCTATTTTTAATTGCTTATAACATTGCCAAATTTACTGTTTACACAGAAAAATTTCCTCACCTGGCCTCTGCCTTGTGCTGATTTAAAAAAAAAATTGACAAAGAGTGGTTCAGTCATTTCTGAGAATGAGGTTAGGGGAAAATACTTAAGAAATTTTTATAATTTCTTTGAAAAGCTCTAGCATCTTCATGGTTTTGAGCAGGGACATTTAGCCCCCCCACTCCTCCACCCACAAAAAATAAACTGAAAAGTTTCTTTGCATAATACTGCCTACATATATACCAACATACTAAACATAGTGCAATGAATGCCGCAAAATGATAAGTTCTCAAAACTGTTTTGACTCAAACTATTCTGTAGGGATGGAGATGTGTTTGAAAAGACCTCATTCACCATAATAAAACTGTGCACTTCTCCGGTGCCTTCACTCAGGCAGGGATTACCAAGTGCTTTACATAAATTGGAGCAAAGCCACTCAAAACTCCTATGGGGAAGGTAACTGTGGAGAAACTGGGGCAAAGAGAAGTGACGTCCTTTGTGCATGATTACACAGGAAGCAGAACCAGAAAGAGTACCCTGAGCTCCCCAATCCCGCTCCTCTGCTTTAACCAATATAGAAGTCATATCAACATCTCTAAAGGTAGGTCTACACTTACAGCCGTGTGTAGGGTACAGAGACTGCAAACCCAGCTAGCACAAATACAAATTGCAATTTAGATAGGGAGGCACTGCTTAGGTGAGTAGAGTGCCCTATACATCTGAACCCTAAGGTATACACCTACACAGGTCTCTAATTTCCCAAGCAGTGCCTTCCACATCTACACTACTATTTTTAACAGGGTACTCTCCTGCTGCTGGAGCCTTTCCCCATCCCAGAGAAAGGATCAGGCCGGATCCAGCAGTGGGGAGTTCCCAGAGTCTTTCCCCACTGCCTCCCGCCTTGCCAGAGCCTTTCACTGATGCATTTAGCTACACACTTCAGTGACAAGTGTAGGTGCAGCCTGCTTTCACTGTGGCA
The DNA here is from genome assembly GCF_002925995.2 of Terrapene triunguis. Taxonomy (NCBI): domain Eukaryota; kingdom Metazoa; phylum Chordata; order Testudines; family Emydidae; genus Terrapene; species Terrapene triunguis. Next base: position 46,182,468 of record NW_020664413.1, read on the forward strand.
TGTAGCTACGTGTGTGGTGCCTGTGCTCTACCCACTGCCCTAAGTGTAGACAAAGCATAACTGTGGCAAAATGACAAGTGTTGTGCTAACAATTTTGATTCGTGAAGCTTCAAGAGTGGGTGAGATGTTTAGCTGTCATTTAAAAAATTTACCCTACAGTTTTTTGGGATTATTAATGGTGCATTTTGTAGAGAAGTAAATATATTTTTGCATATGTTATACCTTCAATTACATGGTTTTAACTTTTGAAGCATAATTGCATTTTGACTTTTTTGCAGGGAGCTTCCCAGAGGATGATACTTCCCCGATCCCACACTGCACACTGATTTCTCAGCACGTCAACACATGCTGCTCACTGGCCTCTGCAAGGACCCAATACAAGTGACCCTACCTTAGAGGAGCTGCTCCCATTTATCCAATTACAAAAACACAGCTATTAAAAATACAATATTCCAACACCATAGTTCAAAATTACTAAGTAATATAAACCTCTTTCTAAAACTGTATTCCAGGGCCTTCACACAGCACAAAAGTATTTCATCACTTTAAACTCATTTATTTAAATGCAATTTAAAATTAATCATCTTGGCTTTTGTACTGCTCTTGCCCTTTATGTCCCTAGGACCCTCTTGAAAAAAAGAGATGTGAAATATCAGGGCCCTTTCTTGATAAAAACAAATGATAAATACGATAAATAGAATCAAGGGGGAAATAAGGACAGCTGCTTTTGTCGTGGGACTCTCCCAGAGGTGCTAGTTTGGAGTTTTACTGAATTGACAGAGCAAAATTGCTTGAGCAATAAAAACATAACTAATTAGCAAATGTTTTACCACTGAATCCATGTAGAGCATAGAGAGGATGGTGAGGTTGGGGAGTGTGGAGGGAATGGTTTCATTGTTAGTATTACTTGCCTGATTGTTGTTGGCTCTCATTTCCAGGAGTGATAGTCTGAGATATAATTTCTCTCTCTCATGCGTTTAGGAACTGAAGTTTTTGATTTCAATTCCCACTCATCAAGCAGCATCTTATAATTGTGAAATAGAATACTTTACCCTTTAGGTACTTAAATCATTCCAATTATGAAAATTCTTCCCAGGGAGCAGGTTCTATATGTTGGACTTAGTAGGATATAGGGGATCATCTGCAAGAGGCAGATGTTCTGCTGGGAGTCCTTACTTGGAGCGGCTATTATCACTGTAATTGTGGGAAAAAATCAACCCTCAAGACAGAGATTCATCATTATTACGATGGTGTTGTTTCTGCCTTGAAAGTTAAACCTAATGATCCGGCTAGATGTATGATGTAGAAATTCTCAAGTTGGCTACTGTCAGCACTGGTATTTTATCTTAACAATCAGATGTCTGTGGTCACAGTGCCATTTTTGACGACACCATATCCAGATTTTGAAGGGAACTGGGCATCAGGAGATCTGGATTCTATCCCTAGTTCAACCTAAGAATTGTTGTGTGACACTGAGCAACTCACTAACCCTCTTTGTACTTCAGTTCCTCCTTCCTAAAATGGGGATATAAACAACTAGCACCTCCTTGGGGGACAGGTAGGAGGTCCAAATAAATACAATTCTGAAGTGTTCACAGTCCTTAAAAGGAAAGTGCAACAGAATTGCAAAATCTTTGCATAAAAATGAGGTCAGAAATCTCAGCTGCCTTCAACCACAACTCACATTATAGGAAGCTGCGCCCAGATTGGCTGGTTCATCTAAGGTTACTCCCATCCACCAGGCTCTTTTTTGAGTTTATGAAAAACAAAACAAAACACTGAATTAGCTTCTAGCTTTAGAATATTTTATCTCAAACGTAATCAATTTTAATTTAGTTAGGATGGGGGAAAGTGATCTCTTTCTAGACTATCTTTATATAACTCCTAAGGATTTAAATGTGCCATGTTAAAAGTACTCCACTTTTCTGAAAAGTATCTGTGAAAATGATATTGTGAGGTTCTGTTTGCTATATGCTCCAGATCAAGTGTACAAGAAAATGGTGTGTTTTTCCCCCACTCCCAGCCCTGCAAACTCAAACTGGGATCTGAAATTAAGTAATACAATATCTATGTAATGCTTAAGTACACATTTATAAATTGTATAAAAATACCATAATTTAACCTCTCTGCTCTCAACAGTAACATCAATTTTTCAGGAAAAGAACGTAAATGTAACATCGAAATAAAAACCTATGCAAAAGGTAAAGCAAACAAAATGTGTTTGCTTTATGCCCTCCGCCTTACTGAATTCAGGCTATGAAAATGCAAGATAGAGTCCGTCTCAGAGGTGAAGGCTCTCACTGAACTGAGAAAGTTCTTTGTCAACTTCCCAAGAGGACTGACCTCTCTTCCCCCCCCCCACCCCCCGAATTTCTTCCCCGGTATTACAACTACATATTTCAGAGTATTTCAATTGGTCTGGATTTCACAACCAAGGATTTAAACAATAAAAATGCTCTCTTTTATTTTGGCCACGTGTAAACATTGTTTCTCACACAATAAACTTGTAACTAGTTTTCTGAAGCCGTTCCCCCATCCACTTCACCTCCCAGTGGTGAGCTGTGTAATATACTGAGCTGCAAAGATGATGTGGGATGAAAGAGGCAACCAGGTGCCATTTTGTCAGGGGTCAACAACCACAACATATGGTTCTGGTTCACTAGATCATCACCAAAGTGGCCCATTACACAACATTTACATCTCTTTCATGGAGGCTGTGTAAATGAAGTAGTTTTTACTGCTCTAACTGCTGCAAACCCAAGGTATCACAATGGAGGTTTCAGTCCCCTGTACTATCCCCCATAGCACATCAACTTTGGTGCAGCCTTTGTAGTAAGTGAGTTAACATTCCTCCATGTACACAGTTGCACATTTTATCTCTATTGATCTGGCAAAATAATATGCCATTGGTTTTGTACAGGTTATAGCCCTAAGCTTCCAACAGCCAGACCTGCAGATTTTGTCTTCATTTTTTATTTTCTAGAAGCTTGCCAGTGAAAGCAAAGGTTGACATACACTTTGAATTACCCAGTTGGTCTGTCATCTCATCTCTGTGGGTTAAGCTCATCACAAGGGACAATCCATACTTAACAGCAGTATGGTTTGAAGCCAGATCAGTAGCCACTGTATGTGCGCGGCTGCACGATCATATTGTTTTAAACACATTTCCTTAGAATTACACGGGCTGACACACTAAGGATATACAGTATAATATATACAAAGCAACATTGATTTTCTTACACAGCAAGCTTCACACAGACTCTGATTTCAGGATTTGGAACTCCTAATTAGGCAGCTGTGTCCTAACAGAATACTCAGTATCTTAGGACCCCAACATTCCTGAGCAGCTCGCCAATCTAAAATATTTTATCTTCACTATGTTTTCAGTACAGACCAGTCCATTCTTCTAATTCACCCTCTTACATTATTTATGGCAGCAGCATATCTTAGTAGTAGTCTCTTAAACTGAAATCTTCCCATCTATGTAAACGTCATGCTGATAGCCTTGTATTTTTTAACTATCAAGGAAATTCTCTCCTGCAGGGAGTCCAGCCATTAAAATCATCTTTGCTGCTGCCTGGAACACGTCTGAAGTTTTCTGCCATCCCAAATCATTAGCGAGCCTAGCAAGTGAGTTAGTCCCAACATCGCTGAGAGTCTTTGTGTTTGAAATTGTCTGAATGGATAACAAGTTTACCTGGGAGTTCTTCCTTCTAGGGTGCTTTTTTCTTTTTAAATTAAAGTTGCAACTCAACTGTTGAAAGACAACGGCTCCAGCAAGCTGAGACAAAGTCCCTGATTCTGCAAGCTGAGATACTCAGACAGACCTCCTCAGATCCACATTCACTTCAGTGGTACTGAACACGGGTATAAGAGTCTGCCCACATGACTCAGGCTATGTTTACACTAGCACTTTTGTCGGTCGGGTGTGTGTTTTACCCCTGGCTGACATAAGTTTCACTGACATAAGCACCAGTGTGGACAGTGCTATGTTGCCAGGAGACACTTTCCCACCAACAGCTACCAGCACTCCTTGCGGGGCGGTTCAATTAGGTCGGCGGGACAGCGGCTACATGGGAAACCTTACAGCGGCACAGCTGCAGTGGTACAGGTATGCTACTGTAAGGCCTGTAGTGTAGACAAAGCCTCAGACTGCACAACTGGGGGCTAAATTAGACCAAGAAGGACTATGAATGGTCAAAGTAAACTTAAAAGTGAGAACTGAAAATAGTCATCTCCTAAGTTCCCTCTAAGCTGTGTGGCCATGCAGCAGCCGATTAAGAGCTGCACAAGTGCTCAGGGCTGCAACGGGGAGAGATTCCTCTCCCCCAGCCCTGGACCCAACCCAGCCCAGCCCAGCCATGGACCTGCCACAACCAGCGGAGATGTACCCCTACCCCTACCCCACCCAGCCCGGCCCAGACCTGCTGCAGCTGGGAGAGAGGTGCCTCTGCCTGCTGGCCCCAGTCCAGCCCTGGCCCGGATCTGCCACGGCCGGGGAAGAGATGCCCCTCCTCCCCAGCCCAGGTGCTGTTGACAGAAGAGAGAGCTGGGGGGAGTCCTCTCTCTCCGCCGTAGCCCAGGGGTAGCCTGCACCCCAAACCCCTCATCCCCGGCCCCACCCCAGAGCCTACACCCCCATCTGGAGCCCTCACCCCCCCAAACCCTGTGCCCCTTATCCCCAGCCCCACCCCAGAGCCCGCCCCACCCCACCCCCCCGCTCTGAGCCAGTGCTGAGCCCCCTCCCACACTCTGAACCTCTCAGCCCCACCCCCCGCCACATGAGTTTTGTTATGTGCACCAATATGGAGGAGATGTGTCATAAATCACCTCCACATTGGTGCACATAACAAAATTCATTCTACAAATGTGAGGGAAAAATTAGAGGGAACACTGGTATTCCTTTCTGGATACAGCTCAGGTGACCCCAATTTTTATATTCTAACTAGAATCCTCAAACCTCTTGATGCTGCATTTAATATGTATGCATTTCTCTGTTTTCAGTGCTATATTAAAGTAGTTCACATAGGTTGGGTGGTGATGTGGTTAAATAAGTTAGGCAACAGAGTTCATGTTTTCACTTGTTTTGCATGGAGTTCACTTATTGAGTTTTTGGTATAAAATCTACAAAGAATAGCATCATTTATTCCAGTCCTACTGTGATTTCTTACTATGTATTTGTTATTCAGTCTAATTTCTTTAATCAGTAATGATGGACACCTTTCGTACTACTACTATAATGCAGCTAGATACCTGTGGAAGAAAAGTACACCATTAAAATAATGCTGCATACACATATTAAAACCATTAAGATTATCCACATCTGATGTAACACTTAAGACTAAGTAGAGGCCAGTTAAATGCACCTGAAAGACATTAAATGCTTCTTTGATCAAGTACACTACATATCTAATTAATTAAAAAAATTACTACTGATTCTGAAAGAATCAATCCAGCTTCCTAACAAAATGCTACTCTCAGGAGTTAAGGGACCAACTTGACTAGCTCCAGTGACTGGAGTTTCTGTTATGTAGCACCAGGCTACTTTAATCTACCCAAAGCAGCTTATTCAAATGGCATCTTCTGTTAAATAAGAAGTTGGAATATCTGCAAAATGATCTATAAAAAAAAAATCAAGGTTTGACAAACAGCAAAATACTTTGCTATCTTTCAGATGACTCATTCCAGCATGGCCACAGGTATTTCTTCTTCTAGAATATATTTTCTTGTGGCATCTGAACTTGATAGGCCAAATTAATCGTTGGTGTAACTACATTGGCTTCAAAGAGATTCGAGAACTTCAGACCAGCCACATGACGCCATATAGCTAGTGGAAACTGTCTAGATGAGGGCTTTAAAAAGCGCCTTTGATGCAGCTCAACAGTCAAAAGGACCCTTCCTTGCCCATTTGTGCTCCAAAAAGAAACAAACACTCTTTTATGAGGAGAGACCAATGGAGACATTGTTTCCTGACTCAATGGGCTGATTCAACAGGCCAATGAATCCGTCAATACACATTTTTGACATTGATTCCATGTACCAAAAAAAAAAAAAAGGGGGAGAAAATGAGCTGAATCAACAAAAAAAAGAAAAAGAAAAAAAAAATTTTTAAAAAAAATAAAAAAAAAAAAAAAAAAAAAAAGGGGGGGACTTTCAACAGCATTCACCGATATACTGAACTCTACAAACATCTTCTCAGATGCAGGTATGTAAAATGACATGACAGCAATTCATAGCATATTGGGTTAGAAAATGGAAATGAGTGATTCAATAAGTTTTATATACAGAGAACTGAAACCTTATTAAATTTCCTCTGAATGTTACTTCATCTAGTGTGTCTGCATATGTACTGTATACTATTAACATTTTAAAAAACAGATTTACTTTAAGTGACAGTAACAAACCATGAAACTTCCCTCTCAAAGGACACATTTGTGTCCTGTATTGGACAATTAATGTCATTACAGATTGTAGAATTAATAGCCCTCATTAAAAGCATCTGGAGAATTTCACTGCCACAACTGTGACCAACCTGTAATGCCCAAGTGGAAATCAAGGTTATATACTTAATTCCTGCCTTTAAATTTTACTACATTAGCTTTTATTTATTAAAGTATGAAGTATTTGTGCCACGTAATTATACAAGCCCTAAACTCTGCTGCTGGTCAAGGATAATTGGAAACACTAGATTATCTTTGAGTATATGATTAACAGAATTGCTTTAAGGTGATACTAATTAGCAAAGAAAAAACAGTTTATTACTTTGACATAATATATTATAACATTCAGAGTTTAATAGTTAGAAAAAATGCTCTTGCTAAGACATGTATTGTACTTACTGAATCTGAAGTCAGATTTCCATCCCGTATTAGTTCTGAATTATTATTATTGCTTATCTATATTGTGGTAGCATATAGAGACTGCTAAAAAAGGGCCCTGTTCCACTAAGCAGTGTATACATACTTAACCAGATGTTCCCTGCCCCTAAGAGTTTGCAATCTAAGTAATCTAGTAAGCAATCTAATACAAGTAGCCTCATTGATTTCAATGGGACTGCTCACAGGGTAAAGTATTACCATGAATAACGGTGTCAGAATCTGGCTCTAGCTCATCTTAGGAATTTTTCGAGCCAGCTCTAACCAGGACCTCATTGTTCTAAGCATTCTGCAACCAGTGGGGTTCCCTGCCCAAAAAGCTTACAATGTTTAGAGACTGGTCAAAAGAATCAAGAACGCTAGTAAATTTCAGGGACAGGAAGACCAATTCTCTACTTGCAAAGTTATAACGAGCTGCTATCGCTGGTCAAAAATGGTGAAAACTTTTTGATGATTTTTTTTTCCAATCAAAAGATTTCCTCAAATTTTGAAAAAAGTTGAAAAATCTCAACTAGCGCTAACTGCATCTTTAATTACATGCATTCACGATTTTGCTTAGATATATATTTGCACCTGTAAAGGTGTCCATGCATGGCTATGGAAATGTTCATGGGAAAAGGAAACCTAGTAATTACAAGCATCTGCAGAATTCTCTAGGGAAAATTGTGTGGAAGAAAGATGAGCAAGATAGGTGCTGACTCTGAGAACAAAAAGTGTACAAATTTCTTGCTGTATATTACAGAAGAGGAAATGGAAATCAATTGTAAGGTGTATTAAAATATTTGTTTCAGAAAAATGAAGATGTTCTTTCATGGATCATATAAAAAGGTTTCCATAAGCCAAAGCTACTAAGAGAAAGAAGCGTGACCCATAATGCGATCATAATAAAAGTGAAAGAAAACAAGAATGGAGAGAACAAAATAAGCTCAGAATACAGAAAACACCAAAAAACAATGCAACAAAGATTAAGAAGTAAGGTTTTTAATAAGACCAGAAGAGCTCTGCAGAGGATACTTTCTTTGACTACGTCTACACTGGCAGAGTTTTTTTGCCGAAAGTTTGGTCACTGATAAAAAAGTGCTTAAAGAAAATCTCTGTGTATTCACATTGTCTTCCACTGGTGGCATAGTGCGTTCACACTTGCGGCACTTGTATAGGCAATGAGAGCAGTGCACGGTGAGTAGCTATCCCACAGTGCAGCTCTCCCCTTTCTGCCACTAGGTGATGTGAGAAGGCGCAGGGGAACATGGAACATCATGGGTCTGAGCTCAATGCCCCAGGATGCACTGCTTTCTGCCCCAGCCTTACATGTGCTTCATCTTCAGTTCATGGCATTTTTCAGCGTCCCTGGTTTTCTGCTTGTCCCACCACATCTATCTGCAAGAATGTATCCTCCACTGCTCTGATAGCTGTCACTAGCACATTGTGAATAGCAGTGGAGTTATTCTTGAAGTTCCGAAGGCAATGGCAGTCTCTGTTGCCTGACGCAGTGTCCGCAATGGAAAGCGGCAATATTAGATTGCTTTTGGCATTCATGGAACAGCTGAACATAGTGAAACGTCATTTTTGGGCTCGGGAAACTAGCACGAAGTGGTGGGATTGCATCATTATGCAGGTCTGGGATGAGGAGCAGCAACTGCAGAACTTTCAGATGCAGAAAGCCACCTTCCTGGAACTGTGTGCTGAGCTCGCCCCAACCCTGTGGCACAAGGACACCCAAATGAGAGCTGCCCTCTTGGTGGCAAAGCGTGTGGCGATCTCAGTGTGGAAGCTGGCAACTCCAGACTGCTACCAGTCGGTCGCAAACCAGTTTGGAGTGGGGAAGTTGACTATTCGGTCTGTGTTAACGGAAGTGTGCAAGGTATTTAATCATATTCTGCTACGATGGACCATGACTCTTGGCAACGTGCGTGAAATTGTGGATGGCTTTGCAGAAATGGGTTTCCCTAACTGCGGAGGGGCAATAGATGGAATGCATATTCTAATTCTGGCACTGGACCGCCTTGCAACAGAGTACAACAATTGGAAGGGGTACTTCTCCATGGTTTTGCAGGCGCTTTTGGATCATTGTGGGCATTTCACTGACATCAATGCGGGGTGGTCCAGAAAAGTGCATGATGCCCATATCTTTAGGAACACAGGCCTGTACAGAAAGCTGCAAGCAGGGACTTTCTTTCCAGACCAAAAGATCACTGTAGGGGAAGTTGAAATGCCCACAGTGATCCTGTGAAACCAGCATACCCCTTAATGCCATGGCTCATGAAGCCGTACACGAGAAACCTTGATAGCAGTAAGGAGCGGTTCAACAACAGGCTGAGTAGATACAGACATCTCCGAAATGTAGAACAGCTCCTGACTGGACGCACCACCGGGTGACCCCGCTGTGTGCTCCACATCTTCTTCAGCCTTTCAAAATTCCAGGGGCTTTACAGGGGGAGGGGTGGAAGGTTGTTTAGCTGGCAGCAGGCAGCAGAGTTGAAACTGCTGACCAGAGTGGTCAGTAGGGACATTGTGGGACACCTTCTGGAGGCCAATAACAGCACGAAAATCAAGCACGGTGTCTACACTGGCACTACAGCGATAAAACTTTGGTACAAAAAGCTTTGTCACTCTCGTCGAGGTGGGGTTTTTTTAGAGCGCTGGAACTGAGGAGTTTGGTCACAAAAAGTGGCTTTGCAGTGTGTACACCTCTGCTGTTTCATTGCCAAAAGCTGCCTTTGGCAAAAAAAAAAAAAAAAAAAAAAAAAAAAAAAACCACCTGGCAGTGTAGACCAACCCTTAGTAAGAGCTGTAGAAACAAATTGCAGACAGAGGTTAAAAGTGCTGCTTAAGAAGAGACAACGATCTGCTGATACCATCAATTATTTCAGCACTATGTAGCCTTTGTAGGGATAAGTCTCCTTGAAGCACTTTAAAAAATATACCAGACTACAGCATGGAACTGGCAGAAGTCTGTTAGAGCTAAGGTGATAAATTGTTAAAAGGTACTGAAAAGTCTTTTAGATATTGTAAGAAAAAAACTTGAGTATGGGGGGAGCAGAGACCAAAGGAGACCTGGGCAATTCTCAGGGCAAAAGCAGAAGGAGCTAAAGTAGTAGGAAGGAAAGCAGAGGTTAAACAGGGGATAATTCCAAGTAGAAATCAACTGAAAAATAAAACTGATTTGAAAAAGCAGCAAATATGGACAGCTCATAAATTAGACAGAGAGAATAAATGACTACTGATTTTTTCCCCATCAATCTGTCACTAATCCAAATTCTATTCCATTCCATTATATCAACAACTGCATTTTGTGTTCCCTCGGCTTGGTTTGGCACTGCAAAGGTAAAGTTGTATTAACCAAGATACTTAGTTTATCATCATTAATATTTATTTCTAGTCTCTTAAACTATATTAAACCTATGTATCAAAAAAAAAATTTGAAAAACCTCAACAACCGCAAAAGGGCAGATTTTCCATGTTTTGCCCTACCAAAATTCACTGAATATTCATTTTAGTGATAATATGCATTGTGCTGAGATGTGTAATTTTGCCTCTACTTTTCTGAATAATCTACTGCTGTGAAGCTGATGTCTCTCCATAAGTATATGTTCTGAAAGAGAAGAGGTTTAAGAGGGTTCACAGAGTTTAAGGCCATAAGGGACCGCCAGATCATCTAATCTGCCCACCTGTATCTTACAGGCCACCAACACCACCCAGCACCTGCACCCTAAACCCAACCACCAAAATTAGAGCAAGTATTACAGCCCATGGGAGACTAGCCTATTATATGGAACAGGTAGAGAACGGGGGGAACCAGGTGCACCAATGCCTAAGGCCCCTACAATGGCAGGAAAATAATTAATTGAGATATACACAGATAATCCAGGCAAGTGACCCATATGCTTCAGAGAAAAACAAAAAAAAACCCAAGGTCACTGTCAATCTGACCAGGGGGGAAATTCCTTCCCAACCCCACATATGGTGAGGAGTTAGACCCTGACCATGTGAGCAAGAACCAGACAGTCAAGCACCTGAGAGAATGTGCAATGTTTTTCATCTCCAGCCATGACCATTCCTGATGCTTTACAGGAAGGAGATTAGGGGGGAAATCCACACAAAACACATAGTGGAGGTGGAGGGGGAAATCTCTTCCTCACCCCTGCCGGTGCCTGGATGAAATTCTGAAGCTTTTAGGAACAAAAGACAAACTGGAAGTTAACGGGCTGTTAGCCCTTCCCCCTACCATCGCAAGCAAACACATCATACAATTGCAGTCAAATTTTCCCAACTTTCTCTTAAAACTAATTAAGTTGTTTGCCTCCACAACTTCTATGGGGAGACTGTTCCAGAACATCACCTCATTGATGGTTAGAAACCCTTTAAACATACAAATTATAATCATTTGTAAAACAAAAGAATGTAATAAAAATGGGTCCAACATCCATCTCCAACCTGTCAGGGCATTTGGATCCAGACCAGAAATTTGTGACTTAAACTCACTTTTAGTGTTTAATTTAGGTTGCGGTTAGTGAGATCACAGACTAGATATGATATGTTTTGTCATATAATTAACTCGATCACTCAAAAAATACCTTTAGCAGTAGATGTCCTGTAATTCAAAGTAATTATCCATAAATGGTTTAGCTGCTCATAAGTGTAAGGATGGCAGCGGAAGCGTTGCTTCTGTGTAAGCCCCTCAGTGCTAGAGATAATGTATTACTAGGTCAACACTGTATAGCCAGTTTAAATCTGGAGTGTCAGATAGTTCCAAATAATACAGTGTGCAGCTTTATCATGATGATGTTTGTGAGCAACTGTAACTTTTAGCTTAGAGTTACACCGGTTTCAGTTAAAATGTGATCATTCTGAGCCATACTGAAACGTGTACTTTCTTGCTGTTTCACTGTATCATCTAGTCCATGCTAATTAATGCTTATATAGAGTCACTTTTTGTTAAGCTTTTAAAACCCATATTATAAGTTACTGAGGTTTAGCCAGTTGCTCTTCAGGTTTCAAACTTGTTTCTTCTTCTGCCAATAAACTCTAAACTCAACAAGAAGTTGCATAAATTGCAATTGGAGCAATGCAGAAAACAAAGCTGTAGTCTGATCCTCTGTGTGTATTTACATGCACGATTATAGTTTAATCTACCTCCTAATTTCTAGAACAATGAAATATTTTTTTCCTTTGTCATTCATTTTGAAAGCATCATGTTCACAGTTGCAGATTACTTTCCTGCTAGGGATTTTAGCCATCTGTGCTACCATAGTTTCTGAGAGAGTCACATACAACAGGAAAAAAAAAAGACAATAGTCATTAACATGAAACAACAATAAAAGATTTAAATTTGTAAGCTTTGACTTTGCCTACATTTTATGATTAATGAAGGCAAGTGCTTACTGAAAGCTGATTATGTGTTTCATTCTATGTGAAGCCTCAGGGCTGCATCTTAAAATAGACTGTACTGGAATCCCTCAAATTCCACATACAAGTGCAATTTGTTGTCCCAGTTTGAATGGACTCTGGGGCCTGGATCACTGAGTCAGCACAAACAATTATGCACCTCAGTGCAGCTGAAGCAATCTGGTTATATTTCCATGGGCCAACCCCAAAACAGTGATACCTGAAGGTCTGAGTAGTTGAGCAATACAAAATAGCGCAAAGTTTCCAGTAGCTACATAAATCAAGTCTCCGGTCCATGGAGCTGCTTCTGTCATGGAGGTGGATCAGCTGTCCATGATATCTCCTTCGAAAAGTAGCAAATTGTAGTCTCTTAGTTTCCAGATGTGACTTTACACACAATTAAAAAATCCCTGGGTCAACTCTGTCCCTGCACAACTGCTTCATACCTTTGGCATAAATTCAACCCTGAGCAAATCTGGACACCAAAAACAGAGGTGGAATGAACACAGGAAGACTGAACCAAAATACAAAGTGACAGGGAAAAACTGGAACAAGCAACATGGAGAGATTCAGTACAAAGTCCAGAAGGAGGACATAACATGCACCAATAGGTAACTAAGCAGACACACCTTTCACATTCAATAACGTATTTTAATCTTATCACATAACTCCAGACTAACACAGGAATGGTGTTAAATTAGGATTGAGGAGAATGGTCCATAGAAAGATCGCTATTTTAAGCATTAGGACTCAATATGATAAAGATGGAGAATCAAAGCATTCAATTACCTGACAGAAATTATTCCTAGCCCTTAAATTATTTTTGCTTTTCAGACTGGACCATAATGCACCAAATAGAAGATGCTTTCAAAAGAAATTCCTGTGGGAGGATCATCATGGGCCAAAGTGGTCTTCAGCATCTCCCTACTACATTACAGTTGAGAGTATTTTTCAGGAGCAATGTATAAACATTTCCAGATAAGTTCACTGAATACAAGTTTGTTTTCTCTAGAGTGTTGCTCTGTTTCTTGATGCTAATAATGAGAAAGTTGTGGGAGGGAGGTTAATAGCTGGACAAAGTTTCAATAAAAAATGCCTTTTCATCAAAATGAAAATTTTTGTGGAAAAAATAATTGTTCATCAAGTCTTCTATTTGTCAAAAAATAAAAACCAAAATATTTTGGAAAGAGTTTGATTTTCAAAACCTGAATATTTTTAATGATTTTTAAACTAAACATGGTGTTTAAAAAATGTTTTTTGTTGTTGAAGAAAAAAGTAACCTGTGGGAAAAGGTAATTGTTAACCAGCTCTAGGTGTTTTTTTAAAATGGTTTAACAAATAAGTAGATTCCCCAATTTTTCCTTCCCTTCTCCTCTGATCCAATCCTCTCTGACACTTCTCCCCACATCACACAGGTTGAGGGAAATATTTTTGAGGAGACTTTGTTGAAATATTGGAAGAACATCTCTGGAAGTGGGATGTGAGTGTCCTGAATTTGTAGATACTGGTATCGACCCCTTAGCAGCTAGTCAATTTAATACCCACTAATGTGCTGACATATGCTTTTGTTCCCATGATTTCACAGTTCTCTATTTTAATGGTTTTCTCCAGGGTCTCCCATTTCTTCTGTTATTGCAGACAAAGGGCCTGATTCTCCTTTCTCACACCTAGTTTTGCACCAATGTGACTAACTTGATTTCTATGGAATTCCTCCTGATTTATACCTCTGTGAGAGAAGGAGCTTCAGTTGGTGTAAATTGGCATAGTTCCCTTTGCTTCAATAGCACTATGCCAATTTACATCAGCTAAGGTTCTGGCACAGTATCTTAGGACAGCAAGTCTTTATTACACTGTCATATTTTTGGGAAAATGTGTAAATTGTTCCATATTACAGAACATGGGAGTGAGGTTATTTCATTTTATCTGACACCAACAGGGGCAAAAGAGTTTAAGCTCTTCCTGTATTGCCAAGACTTTGTGCCTATCCTCTAGAAATCTTTCTACAGGCAGCTGTTGCCCTGGCAACTATAGGAAAAAATTAAAATGTATGCTACTGAAAAAGCATGCTATTCCATTGTGTTAGCAACGTGCATTATCCAGTCTGGATCTCCACACAAGTGTCAGGAGCAGTGTCTGAATTTAACAGTAAAGCAAATGTCACAGCACAGCAGTGATTGTAAAACACTATATGTGGTGTCCTGCATACGGCTGGGAGGAGTTCTTATTTCCAGATATCATGTACGATTTTCAATTGGAATTAATTCATTAAAGAAAAAATGTATATTTTGAAAGTGGGTGTGTGAAGCATGGGTTGTTTATGTTCAAAGTTCTGTAGTTTGTGGGAGTTTGAAATGGAAAGAACCTATTAGCTCATCCAGTCCATCTCCTTTTGCCTAATCTCTCTAGCTGTACTGATCACAGATTTCATTTTACTACCACAGTAAGCTGCCATTGTAGCCAAGCTAAAGTTTAGCTGTAAAACAAGCTACCAATATCACCTTGCAATTTCAGTTTTTCATCTGTCAAGACCACAGTTGTGGAAAAAGAGCTCTGCCTCAAAAATGTCAAACATAATGAAAAACGGGGAAAAAATCGATCCCATTCGTACGAGTTCCATGCGTTTAGGTGCCAGAGATTCTTCTGGGTCATCAACCAAACCCAAATTAGAGAAACTGGCCGCATTCTCCACAGCCTTACATTTTGTGTAGCCATTTGCACCAGTGAAAAATGGGTGTGTAAAATGCTACCAAAAAAAAATGCACCATATTTACATTAGTGGCAACATTTTACACCCATTTTGCCCAGGTGCAAATGATGGTACCAGGTGTAAGGCAGTGTGGGAATTAGGCCCACTGCTACTTTGTTTCTCAATACAATGTTACAACATTACCATCCGTTTACTTAGATTTGAAGAAAAACAGAGTTAATTATGACAGGGTGCTTGGCCACCTGAGAAAAGCTCCCTTTGCTGTATACTGTATCTTCTAAACAATATTTCACTAAACACAGGAAGGCTAAAATACCGATGCTAAAAATATTCCAAAGATAACTTCCCCTGATTTAAACAAAAAACAAAACAATATCTTGGGCATACTCATAGGATAAAGGACTGTTTGAACAAGGAACTAAGTTCTTCAGAAACCATTTAATAAGATTTTTTTCATTTGAAAGGAGATCAGTTAAACAATCCTCAGAACAATAAACAGTGTGAATATGAAACACTATAATAATTCAATAATTAATGTTTTTGGAGGTGAAAACAGGACAGTAAGGTTACATTTCATATTATTCAGCTTCCTTTGTTTTGGATTTTTTTTTTTTGCCTTTTTCATTTTACTTATATACCACATTAGTCAGTTGCTTCACATTCTGCTTCATGAATAACAAAACAGGATTAATGTACTATATAAAAACATTTGTATTTTATTCCTACGATTCTGTGCATTGTTGTATGAAGTTATGGGATTTATAAATCATTCTACCATGACAAACCATTTTCCATCCCTCCCTACTATGTGCATGGAGCTAGTTAGCAAGGTTTCTTTCAATGCCTCAGTCATTTATATGGACTAAAAATATCAAGAGAGAGAGCTTACTATAATAATGGATGTGGGTCTCTGTCACATGGCAAACCAAAAGCATCAACTCCAGAGTCCTTAGAGAGAAGGAACTAATCACCTTCAATTTAAATTGGAACAAAATTTAAAAATAAAGAGTCAAATTATCCCTGTGAATAAACTTCTCAAATGTGAAGTCAGTAAATATCCTTCCAAACATTATTTCCAATTGCATTTCCTTTGCCTCTCTATTCTGAAAATTTTGAGAACAATTCTATATTGTATACCCTTCATACAGAACAATAGGGTAATAAGTATTAGCCAAGATGAATTTATCAAGAACAAATCATGCCAAACTACCCACATTCCCTTCTTTGATAAGGTTACTGGCCTAGTGGATAGGGGAGAAGCAATAGGATGTATTTTAGTACTTTGACACAGTCCCACGGGACATAGAATCATAGAAGTGTAGGATTGGAAGGGACCTCAGTAAGTCATCTAGTCCAATATCCTGCACTCAAGGCAACAGTAAGTAGTAACTAGAGCATTCCTGACAGGTGTTTGTCTAACCTGTTCTTAAAAACCTCCAATGACAGAGATTCCACAATCTCCCTAGGCAATTTGTTCCAGTGCTTTGTTCCCTGACAGGAAGTTTTTCCCAATGTCCAACTTAAACTTCCCTTGCTGCAATTTAACCCCATTGCCTCTTGTCCTATCCTCAGTGGTGAAGGGGAACTATTTATAAAAATGATGGTGATAACAACCCTTTACATACTTGAAGACTCTGTCCCCTCTCAGTCTTCTCCTCTGCAGTCTAAACAAACCCATTTTTTTCAATCTTCCCTCATAGAGCATGTTTTCTAGACCTTAAAGCATTTTTGTTGCTCTCCTCTGGACTTTCTCCAATTGTCCACATCTTTTTTGAAGTGTGGCACCCAGAACTGGACACAATACTCCAGATGAGGCCTTATCAGTGCTGAGTAGAGCAGAAGAATTACTTCTTGTGTTTTGCTTACAACACTCCTACAAATACATCCCAGAATGATGTTCGTTTTTTTTTTATTTTATTTTTTTTTGCAACTGTGTTACAC
Organism: Terrapene triunguis; assembly: GCF_002925995.2. NCBI lineage: Eukaryota > Metazoa > Chordata > Testudines > Emydidae > Terrapene > Terrapene triunguis. Next base: position 46,199,376 of record NW_020664413.1, read on the forward strand.
TGTTGACACATACTTAGCTTGTGATCCACTATAAACCCCAGATCCCTTTCTGCAGTACTCCTTCCTAGGCAGTCATTTCCGATTTTGTATGTGTGACACTCATAAACAAGATAAAAAAATGGGATCTAAATGAAATTACTATAAAGTGGGTGCATAACTAGTTGAAAGACTGTACTCAAAGAGTAGTTAATGGTTCACTGAGCAGACATAGCTAATGGGATCCTGCAGGGATCTGTCTTGGCTCTGGTACTATTCATTTTCATTAGTGAGTTAAATAACAGTGTGGAAAATATGTTTAGAACATTTATGGATGACAGCAGGATGGGAAGGGTTGGAAGTACTTTGGAGGATAGGATTAAAATTCAAATAAGATTCTGAAGTAAAACCCCAAACTTTAAATGGCACATGACAGAAAAAAGCTCTCCCTCTCTACAATATAGCTTTTCAAATCATCCAGTAAGGACTTTAAGGATAAATATCTAATAAGGTTTTGACTCCCTGAATTAGTCTCACTCTCAATCCAGTTGCTGGATCTCTGGTGATGCTGGGAGCTAGACTGATTGCTGGTTTTAGGGTCTGGAAGGGATTTTTTCCATGTTTTTTTCCCCACCTTTTATCTGACATCCAGGAGGTCTGGTTTTGGGATTTAAATTAAAACTTCAGCAGGTTCCAATGCAGTTGGTATGTTAGAAAATGTCCAGCTGAGGTCCCCATAAGTCACTGGGATGCCTGGGCACGGGTTCTGGGCAAAGCAATACATGGTGAGGAGGTGTGCCTCTGTTTCACATAGCTTGTGACTCCCCTCATTTTATCCCTCATACCTCTGGCATGGAAGAGGGAAGGAGGTCGATTCTCTGGCTTCCACTCAGGGTCCCTTGGCAGGTCTGAGGGTGCAGGGGGAATAGCCCTCACATTCCTCTTCAAGTCTACAGTATATCAGGGACCCTCGGTGCCATTTGCAATCTCAGTAGAACAACCTCACCAGGTAGTATGGGCTTTGTTCTCCATTTAGTATTAGTTCAAATTAAGTTGTGTCTTGTACATTTAATCATATTATAGTGTCTGTGTCTCACTGTTACCATGTCCACATTGAAACCCCATTAGTTAAACTGGTGTTAATTTGCAAGGCTTAAATGTACAATTTAAAGTTATGGATGCTCAGAGTTAAGAAATAAATTTCAGTGGACACCTCCATAAAAGGTGTTCTGCAAGACTTGTCTCAACAATTAACCACAAGGTTAAGACTCAGTTTTAAAAAGCGTTCACTTACTGAGTGCCCAACTTAAGACACTTAGGGCTTGATTGTTCATAGGTGCAGATAAACTGTAAATAGAACATTGTGTCTCAAAATAAACTTGTTTAATTACTCTGAAACTTTCAAAAACATACAAAATCCATACTCTTCTGGCAGGAGACCACATCTGCAACATTTTGGATTTTTACATAGTTTTTGCGGGGGGCGGGCAGAATAGGGATGGGAGGGAGATAAGGGAGTTAGAATTGTGTAAAAAATTAGCTTGTTCTGGAAAGGAGTTAACACCTTTAACTACATAGATGTATGTCTTGATCTTAATTACCCACAGATAGCTGGACAGGTCAAGTAATTTAATTCCTCTCTGAAAGATTTTAATGCCACACAAATTGCTTCACAGACAGTAGACAAATATGTATGTCTACTAATTTAGAAACAATCAGTCCTGAACTGTGAAAGATGAAATTTGAAGAAAGTCTTAATTTTTGGTGGATTTGCTGTTACAAAGCATTTGTAGCAAGAATTGTTGACAAATTGAACTAATACATAGGAGACATAAAGAGCGAATAGTATAATTTAGTATCTAAATGACCTTCACCACCATCACAATTTTGTTATTCTATCCGTGCTTTGGAATCTTCTATCTCCCTCTAGATCAAAATCTTTACAGTCAAACAGATGTAATTGTAAGACTATAATAGTCACACAGGAGATTTGTCATTTTATATTTCAGTAAAAATATTAGGGCATTATTTTGTGTTGCTTTCGATAGTTTTTATTCTGCTCATAAGTGTACTCAAATTTTTTCTTAACTACATTCATTATAACTAATTTTCTTCATAAACATTTCTACAACACAATATTTATGTTTTAATCAACTCCTTATAAGAACGTGCTAAGATCCCGTGAATACAGAGTAATACATTAGTATTTCCATTACTTGTAGTAGTTGAATTTAATGTACGTGGATGAGGTTTCAGTCCTACCTGTAACTTGCTCCTACAGTCTCAGTGTATTTCTCACTTTAGCCTTCTGCAACACACCTCCCTGGGAGAGGATCATCTATTCTCTCCTCTCCTTGTTCATGTCGCTACCATGTACCTTCCACCCTCCCCCCACCCCATCCACTTAAGCTTTCCTTTCTAATTTAAGCTCCTGATTTTCTCTCCTCCTCTCCCTTCAATCTCCAACACTCATCTTTGGTGACTTCAGCTTCCATGTTGATGATCCACCCTTCCCATCAGCTGGTGTGGAAATGTGCCTCACCTCTTCATTTGAAACTGCAGCTCTGGTTCAACTCTCCCATACACCAAAAGGGTCATTCGCTTGACTTGGTCGACACCAAGCATTGCTTTCTCTCTCCTGTTGCGGAGTTCTCTCTCTCTAGCCATCATCTGGTCTTTTTCAGCATTGCCCATCAGCCTGCCACCCAGACCCTATCATTTGGCTTTTCCATGACTTCCAGTCTATCAATCAGCATTGATAAACTCTTGTCGGCACTCAGTTCTCTCCTCCTTGCCCTCTCTTCCCTTTCTTCCATCAATATGGTTGTTGACCTTCTCGATGTTTCATTCTCCTCCACCCTTGTCTCTTTTGCCGCTCTCTCCCAAATGCAAAGTCTGTCCTACCCTGGCTCACGCCCAACAGCTGCTTTTTCCATTCCTACTCTTGCTCTACAGAGGATCTCTGGAAGAAATCCCATGAGTAGGGGGACATCCTCTACTACAAATTCATTCTCTCCTCCTCTTCAGTTCTGCCATTTCCCTAGGTAAGTAACTCTACACTTCCAAATTAATTCAACTGCACACCCACAATTCCAGCTGCTATTTCATCACCTTTGACTCTCTGCTCAAACTCTTTCTCTGATGATCAAACTAGCACTGTTTGGACCACCCCACCCTGCCCACACTGCACCCCATACCTCTCCTTTGAAAATTTCAACTTTTCAAAAAAAAAAAAATCAAAAACTGAAAAAATTCAAACTTATCTGAATTCAGAGATGCTTCCCCAGGACTTCATGGGAGTTACTATTTGGGTCCTTCGTGCCTTATTTTCTTCTGTAGATCAGGTTCCCTGACTGAACTGCCTCTCTCATGCCTCCCCATTTTCTGAACTGCTGTGGTGTGCTATAGAAGTACCTGGCCATCATATGTCATGGAGACAGATCAGCTGGGGATCCCAGCCCTTATCCACAAGTCCTCGAATACAATTTTTGAAATGAAATAGAAATCCTGGTTTGTCACACTGTGTGTATACATGGAGAGAGACAGAGAAAGAGAGAGATGGATCTGACAAGGATTAATTTATATTTTTGAGATATAAAAATATAAGGGTGAATGGTTCATTGATAATACGGGTATTCAGATGTTTCAGAGCATGTTTGCGATACAAGACAGGTTGCCAGAAGAGGTTCTCTCATGAGATTTTTGTGTTCCCTGCTACTGGCACAAATCCCAAGATAATTTTCTTTCAGTAACTTGGTACTTCAGATCTCAGCCAAAAGAAGTTAATAGCTTTTCAAACCTCAATATGTATACACAATATTTATTTTAAAAGGTCCAAATTTGAGTTGGGGGTGAAAGGTCAATCAAGTAAAACAAAATTATGGGTCTGATCCTGCTGCTATTGAAATCAATAGCAAAACCTTCACTACTTCAATGGAAATAAAACATGGCCCACTACGTTTGAACTTCCCACAATATTAACCAGTCAATCATTCTGAGTACAGCATACTTCTCAAATAATTTTGTTCTCACAATGGCTGTAAGATTAGGCCCTAGATTTTTTCCTCCACTTTTGATCACAGGACAGAAGAGGCAGAATTTGGTTTGAGTTTGTTTTCAACAACTTTTCAAACTCATATACTTGCAGGCAGTGCTAGGACAAAATAAACAGAAATGGGCATATTTAACAGAAACTTAGCAAACACATTTATAGTGGGGGTCACTGAATATGTAATAAGAATTATGTACTTACATTTCTATTTAAATTGAGGTCAGAGAAATGTGCAGAAAGACAAAATAGTTAAATGTGCAAATTTTGAAAAGCCAAGCTAATGGAAAATTTAGGAATCTTTGAGAAATTAAGATAAATGTTATACCTGGGGAAATGGTATCTTCATAGATTATGTCAAAGATTAAGACATGCATAAGTGATTTAGCTAGCTAAAGACAAATGAGACACACAGGGAGCCAAGAAGGTAATAGTTTTAAGGCAAAGCTATTAAGTTTAGCTAAGCAAAACAGATCAGAACATGCAGAGTAACTTCTATAAATTGGAGTCATTTTTATATTTTCCATTTAAAATATTCATCGTCAAACTTAGTGAGAAAGGGAAAGATGCAGTTTTTAAAGGATTCTGCAGATGAAACATACAAGGCCAGATTAATTCACCATTATGAGCACGGGGACTTGTTCAGGGTACTCTAACAAAACAATATTGTTGATAAATGTAAATCTGATTTGGTAATGTAAAGCACAGAACTTACAATATACCTGAAGGAGATGAGGATTTATAAGCATATAAAACTCTGCTTAGCTACAGACTCACATTTTGCACTGTACAGTTTATCATTTTATTTTTGATATTTTGGGAAGCATGCCAGATTGAGTTTAAACTCAGAGACTGCATAATAATTTGGGGAGTGGGGGGACACAATTGAATAATTATTATGCCTCCTAAATAAAGGAGATGGGTGTTTATCTACTTAGGAAGTTTGTGATAAGGTGTCCATAATATTCTATTTAAAAGAAAAAAAGATTGCACAATAAAGAAGGTATTAATTGTGGGGAAACAGTTCCATCACCTTGTAAATTATCTACCATTCTGTACACTCCAATGCAGTGTATTCTCTCCCTAATATAAACCTTATTTTTAAATCCTTCTTGTTTTGTTGTTCTCTTCTAAAGATTGTCTTTCTATGGAAGCTATAGAAAGTTGCAAGTGTTTTGTTACTTTATCGTTCTGGCATATTAATGTACATATTATATTATTTCCCTGATACTTTATTGCTGAGATAATTCAACAAATATCTAAAAATGATTAATAAATTCTAAATAGATAATTCAACATCCTATGGAACATCAAGTTGATTCCATTATTATTAGTTAAAACTTTTGCATGTAAGTTTTCATGCATATTTAGCTCTTTGGGGTGAATGGGTTGAATTGGTTACTGACATGGATTAGAAAACACCACCACGTAAGGTAAAAAATATGACCAGGGTAGAAAGTATGTTGATTAGAGAACTCTCTATAATACTGAAGAAGAAGAAATTCCAGAGTGATTAAAATTCAGAATCTAAGTGTCTCAAAATTTGGCACTGGAAAGGCAAGATGTGAAGGGCATAGTGCTAGTGTTCCCAGCTGAGATTTGGGACTAGAAATTTGATCTTCCCTACTGACTAAAGAAAGCTTTCAGATCAGTTCACATTTTGGGAGATTAGATTTTCAATGAGCCTTCAGTCCCTGAGTTGGAACTGAAACTTAATCATAACTTTGTTTTGGCACTGACAGAGGGAGTATCGATCAGAGAGGATATACATTATCACAATGGAATCAATCTTTTCCCTTTGGCTTCTCACATGCCCATCCATATTCCCCAATGAAATCTTTTATTACTATTAAAAGTACATCAGCCAGCGATCCTCAGACTATGGTCCACAGAGCACTTGGTGGGGGTGTGAAGAGAGCCGATCCATCACATGGTAGTGGCCCATCTCTTTATTTCTTGCTGATAAATTGCCTTAAAATACAAGCGTTGATACATTATATATTACTTTTCACCTTGAACACCAACCACACAGATGGCCAATCACAACCTGGATGAGAGTGGGAGGTGAACCATACAATTGGTACTGACAAGAGAGGGGGCATGCAAGACAATTTCTCTAATAAGATATGGTCCATTCTACGAAGATGTTAGGAACCCCCAGGCACAGATTGTTTTGCTAGAGTAATGAGTAAAGAATCAGGCCCACTATGATCCTTATGACGATTATGGATTGATCCACACTATACATGTGACGATGAGTTTGCATGACTAGATGTTCTCCTTACAATTAACTTTGTATGAAAAAATATTTTCAGCTATTTCAGTTCAGGTTATAGGATTGCCAGGCAAGTTATTGGCACAATAACTGTGTGCAGAAATTACTGCATTGTGTAAAAAATAAAATATTTTCTCTCTTCCGTATTTTTCCCATACATAGGAACAAGAATTGAAAGCCTTTTGTACAAGCAAATATGGTCAGCTACCAAAAATATAATCATTTTGTGATTTAGACATGGAAATAATATAGAAATAACGTAGATTTGTCCAAAATTAGGTGTCTTGGGTCTTTTCAAAGGTTTCCAGGAGATATACTTTAGGATTAATCCCTTTTGAAATCAGGACACCCCCCCCCCCCAAATCAAAGCTTTTTATCTACATAATATTAAAAACAAACAAACAAAAAACAGTGAGCAAAATTCACCCTGTTTGGTTGTGACTCTGATGAAGTCAATGTTTTAAGACATTTCAAGGAGACTCCATAGAACACATTTCCTTTGATGGCCATAGTCACATTATATTTTGTGTGATTAATGTAGCTTGCTATTGCATGGAAGAAAAAGCATAAAATAGAAAGGCACTTATGTAACAGACACACTCTGACTCTGTGCACCACTCAAAAAGTTAGGAAATCCCTCCCAGACCCCATGATTTTTCTGAAACAAGCAACTACAAAAAAATGCTCTTTATGAGAACAAGATTAAAATATTTTGTGCACAGGCCATAAAACAACAGTGAGCGAGATGGGAAATGTCAGTTGTATTAAGTTTCTGTAGTGACAGAGGAACGTGGGTAGAACAGGAAAGTCAGAGAAAAAAGGTGTAGCTAGCTGGATGAATTCTCCCTGCCTACATATCATTGCAGAGGCAGCAGGCTTTTCTAAAGGTGTTGCTCAAAATATACCACCAGTGAAGTGTCATTGCCACTAGCTTATCTTGACTATACTTCCTAATTACTCCCATGAAAATCTCATTTCCCCTGCTTTCTCTCATCTATTCCTTCCCTTCAGTCAAAACATAGCACTGGTCTACCTCACAGTGGCATACACTGCAACCTATTGGCAAGTGTCCCTCCATCTATTCAAGCTCAACTTCTTCCTTCTCCATTACTGGGGATTGTTCCACCATCCTCCTTGTCCCTCCCAGGCTCACATCAGAACAATTTTTCATTTCTCTCTCTCATTCAATCCCCAAATTGACTCTAGCTGGGATTCCTAAGGGAAATGCACCCTAACTCCTTTAGGTCCCTTTGAAAATGTCAACCTCCATTACTAAAACCTTTTTTTTTCCTCTACATCTCAACAAAAATCCTTCCTGTCAGCTCCATTTCCATCATACATGTGTGAATCTGTTAAGCCCGAAATGCATTTATTATATAATTATTTTTCTCTCTCAATATCCTTTCAGGTTTTTCTGATGCACACCAGTGCTTTAACAGGGACTGGTGCGTACTGATCAGGTCCCTGGCAATACTCATTTCAAGAAAGGCAGGGCATAAAACTCTATTATGGTCCCAGATGAAAACATTAGCTAACAACCTCTGTGCTGATATAGTGTGGATTCAGAATAGGCACCTTAAGTACAATTTGTCAGCTACAAATATGAGGATAGTAATATGACATGCCAAGTGCACTGCCCAAATATATTCCCAAGAGTCTCATGAATGACAATTACAACCTCCTCTGCTGGACAGAAAATGGCAGCAGAGTAAGGAAGAGCAGCTGCATCCTCAAAGATGGGCATTGCCAACAGTTTCTTCCTATTGACTCTACCTAGTGAAATTAGCAGAAGGCATCTTGGATTGACCAGAGTAAAATCTTGTGCACTCCAGAGTCCAAAATTGGTTTAATCCAAGAAATGCATTCCTAACTACTTCTTTTCTCCTTTCCTTAATAGGGAAAGGAGTAAAATGAACTTGTTCAGACTGTAACAGAAATCAGTGTCCTGAGTCAGAGAAACTGAATCGACTTTGACTTTAAAAAAAAGCTGATGCTCTGTTTAGGGTACAAATGTCAAATTAATGCATTAAACACAGCTACAATTCCATATATACTTCTCTAATGCTCCTTTTTGAGTCAGTACTTGCTGTAGTTGCCATAGGAATGGTATTTCCAAAGGGATTGGGGGTGGGGTGGGAGGTCTAACAAGATAGACCCTATCTTCACAGAAGGTTTGCAAACCCTTCATCTATATCACTAGCAATTGTAGTTTTCTGTAATTGTAGATGTGTGGTATACTGGGATGAACAAATTCTTTTTTTTCAGGCCATGCCATGTCTCCAACCTCAGGCTTGAAGTCATCAGTGCCACTTAGGTGGCCACTACACCGCTTGGGGACAGAGGGTGAGAATGATCAGTGGATCTATACAACAATCCCAGTCACATGTGGGCAGTGGTATACAGGAAGCCTCCAAATCTTGCTCTTCATCCCTTGCTCAGTGCACTGGTTCTGCTTGAAGAGAACCCCCCATGTCTACAAAGAGGAAGGCAGGATTTGCACCAAATACATTCTTTTCTATTGCAATATTTTATTCTTCAGGGGAAAAAAAGATTAAGTACAAACATCATCAGAACAACCACAAACCTGACCCCAAAATGTTTGTTTGCACAATTAATTTCCCTTAGGTTTGGTGGTCCACGCACAGTGGATTGAGTTGTTAACTTGACAAAGCAAATTCCATATATATGTGAGAGGAAGTGGTGGGGAAAGAAACCACTAACACCACATCTAGTGAATCAGTTCCAATATATGAAGTTTACTGTTCTGTCATTACCATCACCACTAAGATGAAAATTAAGCATGATCATCCACCAGATTTTTTATATTCATCCAATTCAGAAACATGTTATTCTGGTAAAACAAGCACGGTTCTCAAGAGTTTAATGATTCTAAGATTGCTGGGTTTTTGTTTCTTTCCCTTTAAGGAAGGGGTGGTTCATTTAATAAATCACACAATATTCATTGCTTCTTCTCCGTTACCCGAGTTTTGTGACATGCTGGTCAGGCATACATATGTAAAACAAGTAGTATATTGTATATGGAAATTTTCAGTACTGTAATTCAGTGTCAGCTAATGAGCCAGTCCTCCAAAGTCACATCAATTTGACTGATGATCACCAACACAGAGCAGCCAGGGTAGTTCATCAAAGCCGTTTTAGTAGCAACATCTACGGTGTAGACTATTTAGACTCCTTTGTTATCTTAAAGTAAATTCCAGCAGATCAGTGTAGCTTTTTGTTACATTGTAAACTTTGTCTAAGCAAATATCTTCCTGTATATTGCAACATGACAAAATTTGAATGGGTTCCAATTAGCATTTATAATTACTCATGCCACTGTACAACTGCTGTATTTTAAGATATATTGTACAGTAAGGCTTTGTCTTGACCATGTTATTCTTTTCATTTTTTTAAATGCTCTTACATTTAGATGTATTTTGTTTTAAGTTAACAGCAAAGTTTGTTACTAAAAAAAATTATGAGATTCAAAACCATTAGCATAAGAACAATATAGGGCATACCTAGGCTTTGCCACAATTCAGCAGTGTACTTTAGAATGTGCCTAACTCTAAGTACGTAGGTAGTTTTGACCAAGTCATTGGATTACACAATGAAGCCAATAAGACAACTCCATTGATTAACATTAAGCATGTCCTGAATACTTACTCAATAACATAACACTTAAAAACAAGATGATATTGCAGAGGGGGGAAAGTTTTGCTTGTATTTACCCACCAAGACTTAAGCCTGTCTGTATTTCCCTTCAACAGCCAAAAATCAGAAGCAAGTGAACTAGAGCACTCAGCTGAAATGCCTGCAGGTGCTTGAGATATTAAATTCTTACAAGGGAAACACAAGGTCTTGAACTGAGGCATTGGCAGATAAAAATCTGAACGTCACTCCTTCCTCTTAAAACTGTAACTCTAGGTGTTATTTACAGGCTCCTTTTTGAGTTTTGAAAAATGGCCAGGGCTGCTTCCCCAGATGGAGACATCATACATTCTTTCCAGCAGCAGACTTATAGTCTTGGAGAGCCCCTATAAGACTCCAGCAGACATGTTTCCTGATTAAAACTTGAGGATTACTGCCAAGAAGATGATATCTTGTATGAGACAAGTAGGTAGAATACCGATGAGAGAAACATTGCAAATACAAAACTAAGGTTGCTCAGTAATTGACCATAAACTTTTTCTCCCCAACCAAAAGAAAACAGGGGGTTTTTGACAAAATTAAATTTTCATTGAAAGTATCTGTTTTCCTTGTGATTTTTTGATTTTTCATTGGTAAACCAGAATTCCAGTTTTTGATAAAATTTCATCAAAATTTTAGCAGAAAAAAATGATAAAAATAAAATTCTTTGTTTTAGCTGAAATTTTCAAGGGGGGGGGGGGGGAGTTATTTTTCATCCAGTTCCATACAAAAGCTAATGTAAATATAAATAACATGATTAAAGTTAACTTTAAATATTATATACTTGGTACAAGTCTCACAGTATAGGATGGTGTAGCACAGAAATGAAGTAATCTCTCTCGCTTTTAAAGGCCAACAACATAACTTTGGGCAAATTGTTCAAATTGTAAAGAAGTTTTAGTTGCATTTAAAAGTGAAGAGTTAGAAAATACATGAGGGATTGCTTTCTCTTAAAACTATCTGTCCTGACAGGAATTCTAAAGCTAACTGAATAAATTATTGAGTGATTTTTGCCTCTCTCTTCTCACAGAATTTCCACAAATTTTCTTTTTATTCAAACCACTCATATTTTAGGATGTTTGTTTCTTAAACATATGTGCTATTTATGAATAGTCTGTTGAGAGTATTCAGTTGTTACTCTTTTTAATTCTAGTTAATTATAATTGGTTATATGATCTTATTTTTGTTCCCTGATTTGATGAGTATAACTCAGAATCTTTTATGAAGTCCCTGGTTCTTTGATTAGCTCTTGGTAGATGGCTAAGTAGACTTTTAGATTTTAAACCTTCTCCTTTGTAGGACATTCACAAGACATCTCTAGATGTTCATTCCTAGAAAGTTAGTGTACTATAAGATTTCTGGGCTGGGTGCAGAATTCAAATTAAAATTTCCCCCATTCACATTCCACCAGAGTAACAGCATGGGATGTACAGCCTGCCATGAGAACCTTATTTAAATGCCTGTGCACTATTAAAAGAGGAGCTTCACTCTCTAGGATATCAAAGCTATCAAATGTAAAGCAAGTTGCCAATACAAAATATAAATTGCACAATCTGGTACTATTTGGGTAGAGACTAGAATATTCTGTCCCAAGCAGTTTAGGAAGGCTGCAGGAGGGAATCCCTTTCCTGTGGACATTAGGGCCTGTGTACCCTCTCTGATTGTGGGGCTTCTTAACATGCAGCAGAAAGGATTTCCTCTTGTAAGCCTTACAAAACATGCAGCATATCTAATGATTTTACATCTTCTCTAAGCTAGCCACACGAGTGCACAATCTTCCTTAGAGATTAAAGGCATGCAAAATTTGCTGTACATCCATAGTATACAATAACTCAGACAATTCCAAACAGAAGCTCAATAGAACATATAAAGGTTCTTCTCAATGAAGGCTATTTCCATAACTAATTCCCATTCCCCAGTGTCTACTATACAGCTGGTGGTGGGTTTTGGGTTTTTTTTAAATCATATTTAAATATATATATAAAGTGGTGGGAAATATATTTTCTTCAACTCTTTGTACCGAAAATCAGCAAAATACCCACCCCCCCCAATTTTCCAGAAAATATTCTCCTTCAAACAGAGACCACTGGCCAGATCCTCATCTGGTATAAATTAGCATAGATTCATTGATGCCCATGTGCCAATGCTAATTTACACCAACTGAGGGTCTGGCCCTATTGCAGCCTAGTGAATGAAAGAAATATCCAAACAATACAACAGCTAAAATGTTTAGAATTAACTCCATTATGTGGCATTAAGTATAGCAGTTGCTGAAACTCCTGTTCCAAGTGAAGAGTCAAGGAATACTAGTCATGCTAAAATGAGAATGATGAAAATGGCACATACCAAAGTGTAAGTGTTATATTTTAGTGTAGGGAAAAGATACAAAATGCTCACAATAATTTCATGAAAAATGTAAATTTCCCACACTTTCCTTGCAATAGCATGCTTTTGGTAGATGGCCCTGTAAAACAGATTATTGTGTTGATAATATCATTCAGATCAAGAACACTATATTTAAGGTAAAATATGTAAGACGCTCTATTGATGCCTGCATAAATATGTTTAAAAGAGAATGATTAAATATACTTAAAGTAGTAAGAAAGATTTGTAGCTAATAGATAATTTCAAGGATAAACCATTTTAATTTAAATATACCTGTACATTCCATAAAAGTGACCTTTACTATACATGTGAAAAATAATACAAAAGTGGATCCTCTAAGCTTCAGTTAAACTATTAATATTCTTCACTTCATCTTCAAATCGAATCATAATATCAAGGCCAGCCAAACAAGTTAAGTAATAATTTAGCTTATCCATATGAACAACAGGAAATGTACTTTTGTAACCATGTGTGTCTGGATAATGTATTTTACACAGGACAACTTCTCATGGGCCTAGCAGATCAATAGATCTGGACAGTTTATCTGTGAAAGTTTTAAATTGACTTCCCAGGGAATACATTACAAGCAACATTACTGGCTAAAGTCGTATAAAATCCTTACTCATCCATCGTTTCAAGAATCTTTGTTCATACTATACAAAGCACAACTGGGAACACAACTTTAGCTTTATAGCTCTTGGTTCTCTCTCTTGGACTTAACCAATACATTTCACACATTGCGCTAATCATTTGACCAGATGATTTTTCTTCTTCTTCTCTCTCTCCCATGATGTTTTCCTTTTCTATCAAGTGCAGACAGTTAAAAGATCATTAGGTTTTACTAGTGCTTGTTAATACAAATTCCTTTCAATTTTCTTTTTATCCTCCTTTCACAGCTCAGGTATTTGGGAATCTGAGCACATATTACATAGGAGTAGGGAGGTGCTATTGAAAAGTAAACATTACCATGTTACAGTATTAGGACTGTCACAGCCCCATTGTGTCAGGCACCATACAAATTGTAAGACACAGTCCCTACCCCAGACAGCTAATAATCTAACAGAAAGACAGAGAAAGTGTAGTACAGAGAGATGAAGTGACTTGCCCAGGCTCACCCAGCAGGCCAGTTGCAGATCAAAGAACAGAACCCAGGTCTCTTGACTCCCACTACAGTGCTCTAGGCACTGGCAGTCTCTAAATGACTTCCTGCCATATGCATACCTTAATAGGAAATACTGAATACTTAACATTTACTTAACAGTGTACGACAGTCAGAGGTGGCAAAAATACTACTAGGGTACTTGATTTATTTTATGTTGCTCACTGCTGTTAACTGGTAAAGTTTCCTTGTACATCTGCTCAGTGTGTTTTAGCATAATATTTTAGATTTCCCTTTCTGAGACTGAGCTGGAAAGTTTTGATCCAAACTATATTAGAAATGTTTATGAGTCTTATTCTGATAGGATAATTGGTGACTGAAATATAGTGCTGAAAACCAGGGGGAGAAAAAGTATGAGAACTTGATGTATGGTACCAAGATGTCTTTGCTTTATTAAATGTAGCACCATATTGACACCTTCAGCTGATACACTGAACAGCTACAGCACAGACAGCAGCAGTACAACATTCCCTGTGCTCCTAAGCCTTTCTACCACCAGCAAAATACTTATTAGTAATATGTGAGCAACATCCACCAAGTCCTGTACTGAGACCCATTTAATATTGGTCATCAAAGAGCAATAAGTAACTAAGCGCACTCACTGCTCTAGATTCAATCCAGTGAGACTTAAAAGGCGACTCATAGGGCTATTCAAAGTTTTTTCAGTAGAAAATTGGTGTTTCAACCAAACAGGAATTTTCTAGGAAAGAGTCTGCTTTTTAGGGAAAAAACATGAATGTGTCAGAAAACTGAAAACCTAAGAACTGAAAAATCAAAACTGCCTAGTTTCTAGGGCCATCCCTGCCCCCTCCGATCTACTGCCACAAAATGAAACTTTGGGGGCAATAAAAAACAAAAATTGCATTTGGGATTGGGTTGTTTGTTTGGTTGTTTTTTTTTGGGGGGGGGGGGGATAAGACAAAATTTTCTAGTTACAATCTTGATGAAGACAACTTATGCATTTTTGTTAAAATTTCCTGCAGAAAAAAAAAAACATTTTCCAAATGGTTCTAGTGACCCATTACTAAACCACTTTTGCCATCCAGCGTCTCACCCTCAGTAATATGTTTATTTCAAAGACACCCTCCATTCACAAACTACTCTTCATTATTTTTTATTATGACGGCAGTGCCTAGAGGTTGGGGGCCATTTCACTAGACACGGTACACACACACACAATGACAGTTCCTGCCCCACAGAAGTTACATTCTGAATAGACAAGGGAAAACAGGCATTTACAGGTTTGCAGAATCTGATCCAAACAACCCAATTCCACAAAGCCTAGGGTTGCAGTAGTGGATGCTTATCTCACGGGTTTTCCACTGGTAACCTAATACTGGAATTATTTAAATTCAAATTTAGCTATTCATGCATGCAAGTGCTATTTGTTGATAAGAATATGCTGAATTTCTGAGTCATACAGTTAAATCCTTTAATATGGCATTCACAATCTGTCACCCATATAGTCAGCTTGTTCTTTGTTTATGAGTGTTGTAGCAATTCAGAGTATATTATAAATTGTGCCCTGGGTTAGATAATCTGTTCACTACACAACATGATTTAGTGAAAATTGCAAGTTAGCTGCAAATCTATTTAACTATCTTATGTAGATTCCTGGCATAAATACATTTGGACAGTAAAACAAAAAGGATGGATGTCTTAATATTTATCTTATTTAAAATTTTCAAAGGAAATTATATAAAACATGTCTTCAATTTATTACACAACATAAAATGCCGGATGCCAAAGTACAAAAACCTCAAGTAAATAGAACATGTTTATGAACATACCAAACATTCTGGTACATACAGAGCTCATTGATTAAAAAGCAACATTTACATAGTTACCATAGTGTAAGCTAAAATACCACATTTATTTCCTACTCTAAAAATACTGAGGTCTCTTTCATACTACTGTATTATTAACAGTGGATACATGTTGCCTCTTTAATGATAAGGACCATATGCTCTAGCATCGATAGGCAGGATTATAATTTATCCATTTTAGCTCTGAGCTATCTATATGTGTTTTATGAATACATGGTCTAGAATATGGTCTAACTCAGTAATATGCCTAGGAGTGCAGATCTGGGGGATGTAAAGATGAAAGAGAACCATTCGCCCAGCCAAAATTTTAAAATATGTAGCAGGTGGCTAACCAACCCTTTAAATCTGAAGTGCTTCTGCTCTAGTTGAAAGCAGACGCTACCATAGCTTTGAAGCTGGTCTTTGAAGATAAAGAGACATTTAAAGATTAGAAGAAACAAGACATTTAAAGAGAAAGATATGAGAAAAGACAGACTTTTTCCTGACCAAGCAACAGAAGAAAATAAAGGGCCTGATCCTGCAAACGCTTATGCATGTGCTTAAAGTTAAACACATAAATAGCTCCATTGAAGACAAAGAGACTACTCAGGTGTTAAAAGTTATGCATAAGCGTTTGCAGGATCATGGTCTAAGTCTGTATATCAAAAAGAAAAAAGAGTATTTTAGTGGAACTTCTCCCTATATCAAATGCTATTTTTATTTAATGTAGAATTTTCTCTCTTCTTCCTTAATCTCTGCTGCACAGAGTCTGCTAAGGTGGTGAATAAATACTCTTTATAGCAATGGCAGACACACACACAATTAGAACTGAAACTTCCTTGACGTGGCTAGGAGTCTGGCTGCAGTATGCTTGCCAAAAGCTTGCCGAGGAGATGCATCACCAGTCCTCAGTCTACTAGAGTGCATCTGTGATTTACCTCACTCAAAGATTTCTGAAAATGGACTTCTAGAGAGCTGAAAAATATGCTCCTCAGATTTCACACATTACTTAGAAGCATATTGTGCTGTTCTGACCACAGAGCTCAGAGACAAAAAGTGCATGTGTTAGTACTACTGGCATGTATTAATGTCTCTCCTTTAGATCAAGTGATAGATTTATAATTCTGAGATCCAGAAGTTCTTGGTTCATGTCTCAAAAGGCATGGATTCATCACACTGAAAAAAAATCCTTCATTAGATTAGATTTGCTGCTCCAAATGGATTATCATGCCACAAAGAAACTCTCAGAAATAATCTCCAGGATTTGGTCAGTGGGAGTTGAGGGTACTCAGAAGCTCCCAGGAAATGCTGAGCAGTGCACAACAGCAGACATTAGGCAGGAAATTAAGAACTGACATACAATAGCCCTATGATCCATCTGGCATAGTATTCTATTTCTAGCTGCAGTCAGCAACAAATGCTTCAGAGGAAGTCAGACTGCACTTTCCCCAGCTCCCATATTTGATCCAAAGTTCATTGAAGTTTAATCTTAAAGTTTGGCACAGGAACAAATGGATATAAACTGGCCATGAACAAATTTGGGCTTGAAATTAGAAGAAGGTTTCTAACCACCAGAAAGGTGGGGTTCTGGAAAAGCATCCCAACTGGAGTTGTGGGGGGGGGAAACAACATGGTTAACTTTGAGAGAGAGATGGACAATTTTATGAGTGTAATGGTATGAGACAGTTGCTTGTGATGGTGTGGGGCAGTCCTCTGAGGCTCACTTCCAATTTATATCTTCTGTTCCTTAAAACTCATGCTTCAGGTTTCAGTCAGCCACTGGCAGGGAGCCAAGAAGAGACTCTCACTCCCCCCATCTTCATTGTATTCAGTTCTTATTTTTTAATCTCTTTCCTCTAAAGAGGCAGGGATAGCTATGGCTGGAGATGGGACATTGGAAAGCGAGGGCCAGGCTCTGAAGTGGTACTGAGCATCCTCTCTCTCAGGTGCATGGCTGATGGGTTCTTGCTCAGAGGCTCAGGGTCTAACTGATCACCATATGTGAGGCTAGGAAGGAACTTTTCCCCAAGTCAGATTGGCAGTGACCTTGGGGTTTTCCACCTTCCTCTGAAGTGTGTAGGTGTGGGTCACTTGCCAGGAATATCTGGATATCTCTCACTTAATTATTCCCCATCATTGTGAGGGCCTCTAGCAGTGGGTGCACTTTAGTCCCTCCTCTTCTGTGCCTGAGGCACGTAATAGTCTAGTCTCACGTGGGCTGTAATACTTTGATCTAATTTTGGTTATTGGGTTTAGGACGCAGGTGCTGGTTGGTGTTGGTGGCCTGTAATATGCAGGAAGTCAGATGAGACAACCTGGTGGTCCCTTCTGGCCATAACCTCCATGATCAATAGTGGCCTTTGGATTAGGCCCCTAGATACTTACACAACAACCCCCATGAAAGGAAAGGAAACTTGTCTTTGCCCAGCCACTGGATCACCTTATTTCCTGATGCATGAGATTTGATGGTCCTTATAATGTTATCTTACCTTGTGTGGTTGCAGATATTGTATTGATAATTAGCAGAAACTAATACTTTAAAAATATTAATCTCTTTGCCTCAGTAAATTATCCATTTCTAGTACTATAGTATCTTAGATCCAGGTCAGGAAGAGTTGAACCTAATACTCCTGACAACAATAGGACTAGACAAAGGAATGAGTCTGGCTCATTGTGGCTCTAAATAAGGTAAACTATCTTTAGAAAAACCTAAGTTTTTATTTTTTACTTAGCAATAATTCAGTTTGACTGTAATGATTCCTCAGTGAGCCCAACAGGGTTTTGGCCTCCCACTATAGACTTCTCTCCATGAGTTGTGAATAGTAGGAAAATACAGTGGCATAACTGCTTGCTTAAAACGAAGTAGCATGTATTTATCCATAGGAAAATAGAGAGGGAAAGAGCTAAAACAACAAAAGGCCTGTGCATATACCACTTAAACCATAGCCTTTCCTTGCCAACTTGGCTAGTCCTACTTGTTCTAGACATCTATGCAAAATAACTTGAGTCCAAACTGCTGTAGGCTATTATTTAAATGAAAGATTTAACAGCTTGTGGCAGCAGAAGGTTCTCATCATCAGAGGACAGTAAAGATTACAAAGAAGAAGTTTTACTGCTGCCTGATTAAGTTGCTTGCATTGGCAATGGTGCAGTTATCCTTCCATTTTTAAACAAAGTTGCTGGTATCTTTTACATACACAAAGAGCAATCATATACTTTCTCAATGATGTATTTTAGGTTAAAGGAAATGAAACAAAGAAGAAAAGTCAAGTTTTCAGGAGAACAAACAAAATAAGTTGTCTTCCACTAAAAGAAGGCAGTAACAATTCTGCCTAACAAATCAGCAGCTGCCTTTGCAGACAGCAGACTGAGAAACAGCTCTCCAGCTGGTGTAAATCCACATAGCTCTACTGAAGTCAACAGAACGACAATCTGACTTATATACAGCAGCTGAGGATCGGGCACCTAAAATCACAGTTGGGTTTTCTAAAGCACACAATGTTGGCCTAACTCTGTTCTCATCAAAGTCAATGGTAAAAATGCCCATAGAGAGCAAATAAAAGCAAAGTTAGATAAATGGTTAGCATTTCTGAAAATCCCATCCTTAGAAATGCACCACACAAAATCCAACTTTTTAACACCACTGTGATGGCACAAGGGCTTCTAATTATAACCCTATTCACAGATCAAACGTTTAATTCATGGTTAATGGGGATAACATTCTAACTTTTTGGTCCATTTGGTATTTGGCCATGAAATAAGGACTCCGAACATCAGAAATTCAAACTTGGGTGGGTTCCACCCACTGGGTGGAATTTCTGTGGGCTTACCGGTAATGGTTAATGAGTGAGGTTGGTAGGGTTCTTTCCCTTGTTCATAAGATTCTTTATGACAAATTTAAGGTCAGTGGGATTTCTATTTGGGGGTGGGGGTAAGTGTAATTTCTGCTCAAAAGTGATTGTTATTTAAAAATTGTGCAGAGACTGGAGTCCCCAACTCAGCAAGGAAAGTGTCTCTCTTACTGTTGGTGAGGGTACTTAGCAAGATCAAATATAGTTTAAGAGTTTTTGTTTTATTCTTCAGAAAGAAAGAAATTGGGAGAATTAAGTGAACTGCCTGCCTGAAGTCAGAAGTTACCTGATGGAAAGTGCGACAAGAATGGGGTAGTATCTTAGTTTTTAACTATACCCCTTCATAGTGACATCTATACAGTTTGTATATATTTAAATACGCTGGGATTTCAAACATGGACTCCAATTCTGAGGGGACTATTAGCTCCTTACTCTCCTAAAGGGAAATCTGCCCTGGCCTGGCTATTCTCCATGGCTCATGATAACCTCTCCCACCCAAGCAGAGGTCATGGAAGCTATTGTGAGGGGAATGACCTTCAAAAGGGAGACAGGAGGACACAGACATTGGGAGTAAGAAGGAACTGGGAGAACTGGGAAATATCTATTATTTTTATGATTATTGTGCATGCCTCTGTGTGTTTATGATAGAGTTAGATCAAAAGTGGGCTATTAAGGGAACCAAACAGGAAAGGCAACACAGTGGCTTAGTTAAGGAACATACCAGCAGAGACACAAACAATATATCCAAATTAACAACTGTGAAGAGGCAACTCCTCAGCCCCAAGCCTGGTGACATGGCTGTTTTACCAGAGTTGAGAATCTGGAGATCACAAGGCACTAACGCTCCACCCTGCAGAAAGGGAGGGGGAAGTTGTCAGCTCTTGCAGGGTGACAGTGGCTGACAGCCAGCCAGGGTCTGCAGCAAGCAGGCTGTACTTTGGTTTCCAGAAGAAAAGGACGAACAAAACGAAGCCATGTCTACATGGGGGATTAAGGGAAATGCCAAGAATAGTCCAATAGATTTCTTGTTGTAAATCCATTTCTCTGAGTGTTCTGCACCTTTTGGCAAATAAACAATACTTTGATATGAAGAAACTGCGCCTGCACCGCTGCACACTACAGCTTAGTGAATAAGGATTTTTGTTTCACGTGAAACAAAATGTTTTGTTTAGATTGAGTATTTATAAAAAAAATAGAAGGAAATTTCAAAACGGAAAGTAGTCTTAAATCAAAAATCAAAATGTTTTCTTTCAAAAATATCCAAAAGAAATGTTCAGATTTTTTTCAGAATTTTGTTTTAGGGTTCTTTGTATTGAAACAATTCAGTAAAATCAACATGAATATGCAAAATTTTAGTTGACCTGAATCTGCATTTTTGGGTAAAAAAATGTTTTAAGCAAAAAATTTCATCCAGCTCTTTTGAACACTATTCCTGTCCAAAGGTTTCTGAATGGAAATTCTTCCAGGTTACAAGCCTGTTGGGCCTGGTAGATATCACAATTACCTACCAAGGTCTCAGAGTAGCAGCCGTGTTAGTCTGTATCCGCAAAAAGAACAGGAGTACTTGTGGCACCTTAGAGACCAAGGTCTGAAACCCAGAGCTGTAGTTACAGACTATCACATTCTGGGGCATAGTCCAGACGAGCGAGAGGTTGTGTCACCAACTGCCCTGCAACGTTGGGTGCCTCACCATGCTTTGCTGCTGTAGCTCCCAACCTGGACCACTCACAAACAGCATGCAGATCACACCCTGGGTGTCTGTGTATAGCCGCAGCCTGCCAACATCACTCCACCCTGTGGCTTCCACCAGCCTTGATAGCCACTTGGAGGGTGGGTGATCCCAACACACTTCCAGTCCTGAATTTTCCTAAAAGCGGTGTTCTGCACTGCCCAGCTCTCTCCTGGAGAGTTCAGATATTACAGGTCTGTTGCCTGTCAATATGCAACAGTTTGCTACCTTAACTGGAGTTACCCAAACAATTCAGTTTAAAAACAACACTGGATTAGTTTTGATTAAAAAATAA
Source organism: Terrapene triunguis (assembly GCF_002925995.2). Taxonomy (NCBI): domain Eukaryota; kingdom Metazoa; phylum Chordata; order Testudines; family Emydidae; genus Terrapene; species Terrapene triunguis. The sequence continues at coordinate 46,220,589 of NW_020664413.1, forward strand.
AAAGTTCATTTAACTACAAAGAAATAGATTTTAAGTGAATACAAGTATAAGGCATTAAAGTCAGAAATGGTTACGAGAGAAAAAATAAAGTTTTTAGTAGCAAAGATTTTACCTTGAACCAAGTCAAGTTTAACTTCTTTCAATATGTTCCCAGCAACAGAGCTGACCAAATTCTCCGGCCAGGATACCTCCCCCATACCCAAAGGGCTGGTTCCTTTGCTTTCTTAGGTAAAAAAGAGGGGGGGGGGGAGGGAATAATAGATCTTGGTGTGTTTTTGGCCTTCACTTTTATAGTCCGGTCACTATAAAGTTCCCTTATATTTGTCAGACTGCACAAATCATGTCACAGAGTGGCTTTTATATTGGCTATGGCATCACGGACCCGATTGTTGCAGCACGACAAATACCAGAGAAGGCTCATGAACAGAACAATGACCTGTACAATGTGTTTGTTGACCTGACCAAGGCCTTTGACATGGTGAATCACAGGGGAAACTCCTTCATAAATTTGGTTGCCTGCAGAAGAGGATTACTGTCATCCATTCATTTCATCATGACATCATGGCCAGGGTGATGGAGTGTGGTGACTCATCAGAAGCCTTCCCGTCACCAACAGCATCAAACAAGGATCCATAATGACTCCAGCCCTCTTTGCCATTGTCTTTTCTGCCATGGTCTTGTTTGCATTCCAGGTCTTTGATAGAGGCGTACACATCTGGTTCAGATTGTATCGGTGTCTTTTCAATCTACATCACGTATATTATAGATACATTTGTATGTGTGCAGTACATAAAAAACTTATGTAGGGTATATTTTGGCCCATTTTCCATAAGCCAAAACCTGAGTAACCATGTCTCTGGGCAAAAATGCAGGCTAGAGCACCATTCCTCAGCTTGCTTCTGTGCTACCAGAGCTGTATCGAGATCCAGATGTGGGAAGCTCTACAGGGAGAAGCCACAAAGTTGCTCAGCCCCATCAAATACAAAGTTTGTGAGACTGAGTCCCACTGCCATAGAATATAACTGAAGTGAGAGTGTGGTTGTGGGGCCGGAGAGGGGAGGTTATCTCCACTGATGGCCTTGCATAGAAGTAAGTTTTCCCTGCTCAAGTAACAGCAGAGGACATGCTGAGGGACCAAGATCACTAGAGATGAGCCTGTTGAGGACAACCCATGCAAGGATCTTCCCTGTTACAGACAGCAGTGAGATTCCACAGTGGTTGCCATCGCTAGATATGCTTCCCTTTATTTTGCATAGTTGGATATGAAAGCATCCTTATATTCCGGGGGCATGGCACCCCATTCCCATATAGTTGTACACACATTTTACATGCACAATATACATGCACACATTTCAAGATCACATATTTTATATATAAAGCATGAATCATCCATTCGTAAAATGAAGATGATACAGTAATTGAGTTTATGGACTTCAAAAATGCAAAGAGATTGTTTGTCAAAATCTCCCAGATATGCCCTCTCTAACAATTGATCCACATTCCCACTTAAACACTACATTCAAAGAATGTTAGAGATGTGCCAGAGTGTTGATATCAAAGAAATTCACAAATAGAAAACACAACATAAGTAATGTAAAAGCTTCCTTGAACTTGCTCGTCAGCTTTGTGAGAGGCACATCACTGAGATCCTGAAAGAAATTACTGCAGCTCTCTGTTTGAAGCTGAGAGTTATTGACCAAATACATTTGGAGATCTTCCAACTTGTTAAAGGTGCCAATGATTCATGTATGCAATTTTGGAAGAAAGAAATGAGCTTCAATAGCTTGTTTGATTTTTCTGTCAGAAAGTCAAGTTGCCACTTGAAGTTGTTCCAGTACTACTGTCTTTCTGAACACGCTGAGAGGCTTAGGTGAGAGATGATGAAACTATGCCGCCAAACAACCCATCTTCAAAAAATGTCTCATTATAATAAAACTGTACCCCGTGACAAATCTAACTTTAACCCAAGAAATTCTTCATGCTTTTTCTGGCACCACTGGGCTAGAATTGTCCAAACGCACATCTTGTTTTAAACAATTTAAGCCAAGGTTTACAGGAAAGGTCCTTAAATTTCATTCTAAAGTTTGCACCTCCTCAAAAGGTTTGCTGAATGATATACAGGACACAAAGTTTGTAACGCATGACAAAGGATGCTATGTATTTACAATTAGAAAACAAGACAGACAAGGTACACAGAAAGCTTTTGCAGGGCAGTTTGGAAAGCACATTTCTTGTTAAAGTCAGTTCCTCAGTTTGTAACAACTTTCACAATATATAGGGAAAGGGTGATTAAAGTGGCCTGATACAGAAATAGTGTATCAGCCAAGCAACCCTAACAAAACCAAAACACAAACAAAAAACAGCTCTCCCTCCCCACCCCCTCAAAATTCAGGTGTGACATTTAAGAACACAGCTTCTTTTATTGTCACTTATTTCATCAGTGTTCATTCCAGATGCTTCACACACAAAAACTTTATCAAACTTTTAATCCCTGTACTTTGTAGATATCAGAAATAGATGGGAATAGAATCATAGAAATGTAGGACTGGAAGGTACATTGATAAGTCAACTAGTCTAGTCACCTGCACTTAGGCAGGGCTAAATATTATCTAGACCATCCCTGATAGATGTTTGTCTAACCTGTTCTTAAAAATCTCCAATGACGGAGATTCCACAACCTCCCTAGGTAATTTTTTTCAGCACCTAACCACCCTTACAGTTAGGAATTTATTTTTCCTAATGTCTAAACTAAATCCTAACAATTTTTTAAATCTTTCCTCGCAGGTCAAATTTTGTAGACATTTAATAATTTTTGTTGCTCTCCTCTGGACTTTCTCCAATAGCTCCTCTCAATTGTCTACTGGTACAAAAAAATGTTCTCAGAAAGGAATGGTTGCATATTATTCTATAAAAGTGGTTATACAGATTATTAGCTCGTGCACTGTGGAAAAAATGAAATACATTGACCTGGAATGCATGATTTGAGAGATCCTATGGGAAATCTTCATTATAATTAAGGATAGATGAATTGGTTTGGTAAACAACCACCATCCTGAATCTCAGCCCAAAAAGATAACTGGTACACATCTCATATTCTCTAGGGTGTAGCCTTTGAGATTTGAAGCCATTCTTGAACAAATAGATGTTAGTGTTGGGGATAATATCAATAAAGATGGAAGTAGGGATATGGAAGGCTGTTGAAAGTTAATGGGTCAATCGTGTAGTACATGAAAGAGAAATGAATGTAAGCAAAGTGTTAGCATCAGATGCTAAACAAAACATGGTTATGCTATTAAAATACCCCTGCCTGATGATCTACTTAGCAAAAGTACTCTACTTATTGATGGGGAGGAAAAAGAGGTGATGCTTTCATGCCCCTGTTCATCATTGTGGTATTTGGAACACCTCACACTGCCTACTTATATTATGAATCATGTTTCTGTTTAGCCTGTTCTTCTTGCTTTACATCCATCCAACACGTTCAAAGTATAGAGTGGCACACTGATCAGTAGGAGATGCTCTTGGAGCAGACCTAGTATGCTGGAAACATATAGGGGATTCTTACCACTAGGATAGAGGAGAAAAGGAAAAAGAAGTGGGGTACTAAGGTATAACATCTAGGAAGGGTAAGAAGGAGAAAAGGGATCATAATAGTGACAGAAGAAGGGGATAATAATAATGGGGGGGAGACACCAGAGAGATATGTAGGGGGATTGGAACAGATGTGTTGCAGAGGGGAAGGGACGCTGAGTATCAGATAAGCAAAGGGAGTGTAAGTACCATCTCTCTTTCTATGATCTTCACTTCCCAGAGAATAACAAGGAGTCTGGTGGCACCTTAAAGACTAACAGGTTTATTTGGGCATAAGCTTTCGTGGTAAAAAAAACACTTCTTCAGATCTGAAGTTGCCACTTGTAGTTGTTTAGTACTACTGTCTTTCTGAACATGCTGAGAGATGAGGTAAGCTTATGCCCAAATAAATCTGTTCGTCTTTAAGGTGCCACCGGACTCCTTGTTATTTTTGTGGATACAGACTAACACAGCTACCCCGATACTTGACACCTTCCCAGAGAATGTATTCCTTGTTGCAGAACAGGAAGAAGATGAGAACATGCTTCTTATGGGTTGTAAATACTAAGAAACCACCTGCATTCAGGCTTCACCCTCTAAAGGGGAGTGAAGAACTGGACAAAACATCATCCACGCTAGCAAAACGACCAGGAACATCAACAACCAACTCAAGGAACTGATTGTAGAATAATGGAGTCCTTCAACAATGACTTCCAAGGATTCAGTACTGCTCCCCTCAATCATTTTACGTAGTACCTTATTCTGCGAGGAGTCCCATTTAAACACATGGGATTCCTTACAGAGTAAAACACCACAGAACATGAGTAACATGGGGGCAGAATCTAGCTCAATAGAAATAAAATTTCCTCCCATAAATTAGAAGTAACAAGTTCTAGTCATCATCAGAATAGGGAAACATATGCATTAATACCTGATCAACTGAAACCAAATTTGAGACACACAGATGGGAAGCAGGGGCCCTAATCTCAGAAATGTATAAAGAAGACATCATAAGGTTTTGATAAATAGTGGATTGCCACAACAGAACACAGTGAATTAATCCTCTTTGCAGATCACAGCAGTAATGTACAAGGAAAATAAAATTACTCAAAGAAGGATTTTCTAAATGAACAGCTGACAATAAGCTAAAGTATAAATAGGCAAAAATAAGCAAGCGTGAGATTTGCTGCATTTCCTTTCTGTTTTTGTTTTATATTGCTGTAGTTAGAGGTTTGTATAAATGTTCTGTTGCTTTCAAGATGGCAATGATTAAACATGTTATATAGCAAGAAAAGAAGAATAGTGATTACATTGCTTCTGGAAAGCTCAGTCAGTTATGCTATTACATATAACTGCATCCAGGGACTCAGGAGATGGATTCAAAGTGTAGGACTGACTTTGGGGAGTAAAATGATGCAGTCACAGGAAGTTTTGGTGTTTGAAGAAAGCTTTTAACAAGAGGCAGTGACCAGTCAAACTAACCTTTCATGAAGGCTGGCAGGTTGAAAAATTATTAATCTAATCAAATAGCAATAGTCAGAGAAAGTGAGATGTCCTGGGATTCTTTTAAACACTGTAAGATACTGTGATAATGGGGGAAGTATCTATCATCTAATAAATGGTGTGTCTACTTGTCTTCCTAGGGAAATGTTGGAAACCCATCATATGAATCAGTGAAGCCTAGACTGGCTGAAGCACTCAAAAATGTACTATAGAAAAACTCTTCTCTGACTTTGGTATTAGGTCATCTCTAATCTTTTGAGTACTATGATTCTATTTATATAATTTTCTTTTTTCCTGAAGAGGCTTGAAGTCATTTAACATGCATCTATCTCCTAACAAGCCGGTTTTACAGACAAAGGTGTAGAACCACGGTTGCCAACTTTCGCTTGGTAAATAAGTGCCCCAAGTTCCACATTAAGCCAAAAATCAAGCTAATCCCCTTTCAAAACAAGCCAATCCCTAAGAACCCCAACACTCTATGTGACTAGATCCCCCCAGCGTGCAGTCTGGGACGGTGGTGGGCCCACTGTGCACTCCTGACTCTCTCCCTCTCCCTGACCCTGCTTGCTGGGAGCCGATAAAAAAAAACAAAGACAAACAAAAAAGAAGCAACAAGCTACAAGCCAAAAACTAGTCAACTAGCAACTCACAAGCCAATTAAGCCAAAAACAAGCCCAATTTCTGCGTTTTTTCCGCGGGGTTTGCATGTCTGTGTATAACATGATGGTAGCATCTGCAAAAGAATTAGAGCTAGTCAACATTTTTCAAACCAAAAGTTTTAGTGGAAACATATGGCTTATTTTCTAAAATAGGAGGTTTAGTAAGAACTCATTGACTTTTTCAATGTTTTTGGTTTTTGCATCATCATCAAAATTGTATTGGTAAATTCATGTTTCCCTTAGTATTTTGAGAGTGGCTTTGACAGCATTTTTAATTTTTAAGAAATTGATATAAAAACATTGGGGGGGGGACTAAAAAATTGGGTCTGTTTTCACCCTGGAAATGAAACGAAAACAGAATGAAAATAGAAACTATTTCAATATTGCATGATGCTGTTTTAAAAATGTTTGGGCTCAGTTCTGAAAGGGACTAGGCTTATTCCAAGGTCAGCGTAAGAAAACCAGCAGAGGTGCTGCAGATGGTGCTGCTTCAAAGAATCCTCACATGACTCAGTCATTTTATTGTAATCAAATCATAAACTCATGAGCAAGCATTGCTGGGCTGGCATATCACCGTATATTAATGTAGAAAAGGTGTTATCTACACAGAACGCAGCAGCCGTGCAAGGCTTAGTTATAGTATAACAGCAGCTGGAGGTTGGTAACCCATCCACACACTAACACATAGCCTTAGAGATGCCACAGGATCTGAGGTGTACAGTGAAAACTACAACTAACATAATTAATGACTGAGCAGTAGTAAGAATTTATATGTCCTAACTTTAGTCACCTGACACTATTTGGAAACTGCTCTTTTTCCTGTCTCTGCACTCCCTCTGACCATGTTAATGAGGGCAGCCATCCTGCTAAGGGAACTGACAACACTGCGGTGGGCGACAATATTACTGGCATGAAGCTGTAGCTGTGAAATGAAAAGCCTGTTGTTTCCACAGTAGTTTTGTGTGATTTGCATTTTAACTCATTCCTATGTAACTGAATGCAGAAGATACCCTACAGCTAGCATATTTTAGTGCAAAGAGTCCTATTTTTCTGCAAGGAAGATATAGGGAGACTTGGATTTAGGTGCTCAGAATGATCTTGTCCCCACTCTAACAAAACACACGATTATTAGGAAGATGGGCTATCATACTATGCATCTTAAACACTATCCTATTTCTCATCTGGGCCAAGACACAGCATGGCCTTGCTGTTTCAAATGCATTTTATGTAATGTGTTTCTTCTATAGCCACTCTCCACTCAGCCCAACCCAGAGACTAACCATTTCCATAAACCAAACCAAGGCCAATCTTGATCTTGGCAACTACAGATCTCAGGTGGGGACCTTGGCAGAAAGCCACCCCAGTCTTCCCCATGTGAGTAGCTGAAACTGAGGTTCAGAATATGTGGATATTTATAGACATTTGCCACTTTAGAATTGCCATTGTACATGACCTCACATTGGCATTTTGGGGATGCAGAACCAATACACCATTTAGACACCTGGTTACAGTTCAAAGGATTCCTTCCACAGTAGCTTGCCACAGCATGGCATCTGTGCAGATTTAAATTTCTGCTGAAGTCATTCACCTCCTTACACGACTCAACTGATGTAACTTCAAGTTAATTAGATTTACACCTCCTTACCCCAATGCATCTAATCTAGTCTGGGGCCTTGAAGTCTAGAGATCTTGGAATAAATCCATTCCTGGTGTAATTCACTAAAACTTCTGTAGATTTGAAACCCTGTATTCCAGCTAAGAATTTGGCCCCAAATTTCTAGACTATTAAGACATCATTTTCTAATTTTGTATAACATTTTATTTATATTTTCCAGTTGCCTTTGTCAAGTTCTTTGGATGTATTAAAATTTAAAAACACAGGACTCAATACTAAACATATACAAGCTAAACTTTAAATATTGAAGTATTGCCTTAAAGGTAAGCATGTGTGTGAGTATTTACAAAACGGAGGCCACAGACATGAAACAAGCCATATCAAAAAACAGACTTTGGAACAAAAACAGACCAACTGAGAACACCCCTAACTCCCAATGAGCTTTATCCCACTATCATCTCAATCCCAATCAATCGCCTCACTCCCAGGAAATGCCGGAAGGAGAGGGAGTCTTTTAGTCTGTACTGAATGTCACACAATCCATGTTCTGAGAAGGAAATTCTCTAGCAAAGGATCTCTTACAGAGATTATGCTGCTGCTGCCACCACCCCACTTCCATTTAAACCAGGCAGCTGTTAGCGCATATAATAGATTTAGCAGCTAGTTTAATAATCTGAGCAGGTGCCCTACTCACTGTAGCAGCTCTTCTTCCCACGAAGAGGCACATGGATTTTGTTTTTCTGGAACTCTGTTAAGCTTCCACGCGGCTGCCACTGACAATTTTGCACTGGGAGATAAAGAGATTAGAGAACTCTCAGAATCCTTTCTTCCTAGTTTTGTTTTCCCCTTAGTCTCCCTCTTCCTTTTTAGATAGTAAACATTTACAAAGGCTGAAGTCTATATTTTAGCAAATGATGCCAGTTGTGCTGGAGACAGCAGCCTCTGGAAAACATGAGTACTAGTAAGACAATCTTGAACAGATGTGTCCAGCATTTTGTGCCAGCTTCTGAGCCACTGTAAACAGGGCTGGCTCCAGGTTTTTTGCCACCCCAAGCAAAAAAAAAAAAAGCCAGAATGCCGCCCCTTGAGAAGTGCCGCCCCAAGCACATGCTTGGAACACTGGTGCCTAGAGCCGGCCCTGACTGTAAATCACCATCGCTCCACTGAAATCTATAGAGCGATGCTGATTTACACCAGCTGAGCCATCACATCTAAATTCTCTCCGTTTACACAACAGTGCTAACACAAGAAGAAGGATTCAACAAAGAAGGGGATTCTGTTTTGGGTTGTGTGTTTGCTTTTTTTATTTTTGGGTAACAATTCTCTTCTTTGGAGGAGGTGAGTAAATATCCAGCTACAGCAAGTTAGAAATTCTTACTAGAAGTTTTATAAACTTGTGAAATGACTCAGCAAGAAACAAACATCCACAATCAGCCAGAAGTAAAGTGATAACATAAAAAGCAAGGGTTTCTAATTTGTGATCTATCCCCTCACCTCTAATCTAGAACCTACCTTTCCACAAACACTCTCTCAGCTCTTTGCCCAATCAGCCACTCTTATAGCCTTCCTCCTGAGCACCTGTGAAACAGCCAAGGGGAGCTAAATTGAGTTAACCCTTTATTTACCAAGGACCAGGAAATGCCCTATACCCATTCTGAAGGTGTCTTCTCTAGAGAGGCAACAAGATCAGGTGAAAGTCTTGCCCTCTTCCAGATCTTTTAGTTCATTCAGTTTATAAAGGTTCCCCCTCCCCCTTAGCTACATTTCAAATGAGAACATAAATTCACCTAGTTTTTTGTGCTGAAGGATTATAAGGAATACCCTTTTCCCCCACAGATAAGTTTTTATTTTAAGGGAAGGTATCTGGTTCTAACTTCACAAGGTTTCATTTCAAAGGTCATTACTGCTGCAAGTGGCTCATGTTCATTACATGATTTAAACATGTACAAATCAGACATGGGGTGGTCATCAATATACATCTTACTTTAGATGAGTATGGAGAGTCTTACAATTGAGAAGAGATGTTTGTGTGTGTTGGGGAATATTTCATGCTATGGATCAGCTTTAAGGCCTTGCTTAAAGCATCTAGACTGTAGTGACAAGGAACCAATGGAAAGAAGAGTGAAAGAGAAGATTCAGTATTCTCCAAGTATTCAACTCCAACTCCAAGTGGATTGTGGCCCTAGCTTTTAAAGCCCCTTTATTAAACTCCAGTGCTTTCCCCTGGGGACTGGAAAGGGGGTGAAGGACTCATCCCATATGTACTCATATACAGATAAACACAAAAATGTTAATGAGAGGCAATGGGGAACTAAAATCACACTAAGGTAATGAAAGGACTAAAAATATGTTAATAAATCTTTTAAATAAATATGTCACTGATGGCCCAAGACCATTTGCCATTGCTCTCCAATCAAATTGTTGAATAATGCACACATTGTTGGCATCATCTGTCAAAAACTTTACAAAGCATCACCAAAAAAAAAAAAAAAAGTCACATTATTCTAGTGCTAAGTAGAAGAATGAGAGAAGACAGCCTGGATTGCAGCATATCATGACAGAACTCAGCAGGGATCTCTACAGGAAATGTTACAAAGCATATTTCATTTGAAGCAATGAACTTTAATGGGAATTTCATTTTACACATGAATGTACACTGTGAGATAATCTTCAGTCTGTTTATTCATCAGCTAGAAATCAGGATTAGAATGTGAAGGTGACACGAACAGTGAAATTTATGTTCCTGAAGTGTAAGAAAAATTGGTATTAACCTTTTAATGATATTTCATTCAAACCTGATTTTTATTTTAAAAGATACATCATTATTTGCTAAAATAATCCATTTATTTACTCTGGGATATTAAGCAGGAGAAGAAATACAAGGGCAGAAATAAAGTATCAGTGATTTTGTGCTGGATACCTACCCTATGTGTTCTGAGGCAATACTCTAAATGACACGAACAGCAAGTTCATCATCCCAAAGCAAAACCTAATAGAGCTTTTGTACATTTACCCCAAAGGTCTATCTGTTGCTTTCGATACACACACACAGCTTCCATTGCCCCATTTTTCCAAAGCATCTAAAATAGCCTCAGTAAATATACTATGAGTCTTTTAAATATCACTTAGCAGAGGGAGGGAAAGGGGCAGTTGGCTGACTCAGGTGATTGCTAATGGAAGTACAGAGTAGCTCTGTGTAAACTATCTGAAACCAGGGGCAAGGCAGGGATACTTCATGCTACCAGGGGCAAGGTAGGGAATATTCCAACTCAAACTCAGGGTATGTGAAGCACAAGAGTTGAAACCAGAAGAAAATTCAAATGAACCCATATAAACCAAAACTGTTGCATTATAATAAACATGCCTCTGTCGTTAGATCACCATTATGAATATTGAATAGGTCAATAATAACTGAAAATTATTTTGATGTGATAGTTCTTTGGTGGCTTATATGAAGTTATTATGCAGTGTCACTCAGTCCATTTACTAGGTCTTCACGGCACAAAAACCATCCTATCTAGCATGTGAGCTTCCCACTGCTCTAAACACAATACAAAAGCTCTAGCAGATCAGAATTTACCCCTTTCTTAGGATTTGGTTTTATTCAAAGATGGAGCTCAAAATAAAACAAAATGCATCCCCGTCTATTTCCCAAAGCTCCCTGGGCTGTTCTCTAAGAATTCCTTAGCCCACACCTTGAGTACTGTCCCTCTGCAGAGCCATCCCCACCTCCCTCATATTCAGGTGGAATAACAGACCACCTAGATGAATGAGTACACTCTATTTTCTAGAAAGAGTATGTGTCTTTCAGGCAGGCACTGCCATCCTGTTAAGGCACTAGTTAGTAATCTTCTTGGAAGTAGCAACAGATGTACTCAAACTTCTCTCATATACTTAAAGATGTTCCGCAAGCTCATGTTAGCATCCACCCTACTTCCCCCCAGTCCCCAGAAGGCAAAAAAAGAGAATCATATAGAGGTAAAATTATCTATAAAAATAGGAAGAATGTGAAGACAGACATATCTGGCACAGTCCTATGGAGGAATAAAAGCAACACCACCAGTATGAATTAGCCTTCTTATAAAGCAACTGGCAAAGAAAAAGGTGATCTCACCTTGCCAGATTGGAAGATATAAAATATATACCACACACAGTCTGGGAATTGCATCCATTAAATTCATGAACAAATAGTGGCCCCACTGAACAAGAAATGATACAGTCGATCAAACTAACCACATTACCCACCTACCTAAAACAAAAATTACCTACAGTAGCTAAACCTAGCCCAGTTCTAATAGTTGCAAAACTGCCATCAAATCAGAGAATCTGTACTGTAGGGAAAGAAAATTGTCTAACTCTTCTAATTGTAGGCCTTACACAATTGGAACCAGACACAGAAAATAAATTCTTTAAAGATTGAGGAACTTAAGAGTTTACCGAGAACCAAGCCTGTTTGCAAAACAAATGAATTTCTACTCCGAGTGCATTAAGCAAAAATATATCATAGAAAAGCATTTTTTGTATCTACTATTACAAGACTTTGTACTTAAGTTTTCTCCATTGGCCTTCTGACATCTCACCCAATAGCCAGTTGTCTCCAATAACTAGTCTTCGTTACTTCAGATTCTACCCTTTACTGCAAATGTTCAAGCAATAACTTGTGGAGTGGAGAAGAAACTTCATCACTAAACTAGAAGAAACCAACTAGTTAGCTGCTTAGAAAATTGAGGCATTGCTGAGAATGGTCAGGGCTGGTTGTTTGTCATGCTGTCACAGAATGTGTGATATTGCCTTTTTTTTAAAAAAAAGTCACAGATATTTGAGATGAGCTTCTGCAGTATTAGCTAGTACAGAGTCACAAGCAGAGCTGAGAAACAGTGTGCAGGTGCAGTGTGGATCCCAGGCAGATTCAGAAGCGAGATGGAGAGCAGCAGTGTGTGGAATTGTACCTTTGAGAGGCGCTGGCAAGAGCTGGTTGGAATGGGTTGTTATGCTAGGTGGAGGTTCATGTTATGTATGCAATGCTCTGACACCACAAGCAGAATCAGCAGAGGACTGAGTGACAGTAGAAACATGTGAGTGCATACTCAATGCAGTGCAGCAGAGAGCCAATGTATCCACAAAGCCTGAGAATCGCCTTTTAAGACAAATGTGCAGTTCCCATACTTGGCATTGCAATCCTGGGATGGAGCATACTTAGTGTAGCTGGAATCTTTAGAGAATTTTGCTACCAAACTTTAAGAAGTCTCCATAGAGCATGTGAGATCTGAGATTTTTCCAGAGGCTTATAACTTGGCCAATTTGGGGCACTTTTACTCAGGAATAGCAAAGGTATATTCCTGACACTAAGCGGATCCCCAGCACACATACATTACCAAATTCCAAGCCTCTGCTTCAAAGCATAGAGGCCTTAGAGCTTTTCAATGAAACAACTGTAAGATGTTTTTGAATATGGGTAAAACAAAATATTTTCCCCTCATCTCATTGTCAGAAATAACTGAACCATTTTAGTTGAAACTTCCCCCAAAAAATGCAGCCTGAGGCAGACATCTGGCATAAAAAAAACTCATCTGAATGATTAGTTTGGCAAACTTAAGAGCAACTGAAAACACGGTCTTATAATGGGAAGTGTTGGGAAACACCTTAACTATAAGTGGTGATACCTGCATCACCTAAAATATGTCTCTGTGTGCATGTGTTGCACTTGCTGGCAAAATAAACTGTCATAGCCTGAGAGCTATGAGCCTGATCCAATACCTATTGAAATCAATGAGTTTTCACTGACTTCAAAGGATCATACCCTATACCTCTAATGTCTAGGACCGCTTATCCCCAGGATACGCATATACTTCTTAAGCATCCTAAAAATCATTTACAAATGATTTTGTGAGTGCAATATTATATGAGTCATACATTATTCTGTTCTCCGACAATTACTATCAAACTACTGGCATATGCTTTCTGGATTTAAATCCAGAAATTTTATATTAATCTGATTGGAGGAGATCCACAACCTTTGTTATGAATGCTAGTAGGCATTGGTTGTACGACTGAATTGCATGAAAGAGATTTGGAGGCAGCTAATTGATTCTTCTTAATTGCCAAGGAAACAAATTTGGAATTTTTCAATATCCAGTGCCAGGCCCACACTCAGTCATTGGAAATTAGCACACAATAACAGTTTTAAATTGGCAAATCTCATGCGTCCTATGAGTAACTCCTATGCTACGTGATTATGGGTCATATTTAAATGGGGAATAATCTTCAGTGCTTCAACAAGTGATTTAACTAAGCCGCATATATAAATAGGACTCTTTGCAGACATTGGACCCCTGAAAATCTACATCTCATCAAAAGGACAATCAGCTCTCTCTCCCTGAACAATGGAACCAATTAAGTACAATAGCCAATACACTTTAAAGTTTTATAAAGTAATGGGCATATCTTAGGCTGCCTCGCATTATAAACATCCAGAATTACATTCCAAAAACTACATAAACTTTATCACAACTACTTGTAAAATATCATTATACTTTCTATGTTTCTGCTTTCATCAAATATTGCAGTATAAATGGGAGGAAAGGGGGACAATTCAAACCCAAGACATTACCGCAAACTGAACCTGCTGTAGTGAAGTCATTTCTTCTTTCCTAATCATTTCATTTTCATGGTACAGCTAGAATAAAAAGGTGGTTCACTGCAGAAGGACTCAAGAAGTTTGAGAAGGCTGTTAAGGATTTTTGTTTGCTCTACCAGAAGCAGAAAGTACTGGAAATCTAGTGAAGAAGCTTGTTCTCATGAGATTTCCAGTTCAAGTTCACAGATTCTCACAGGTCTGGTTAGGGAGGATAAATATCCAAACCTTTGGTGTGTATCTGAAATCAATTTTTGAGTGTTACCTATCACAAACATGTAATATGTTTTGAACCATTGAAAATGTGTGATCTGCTGCTGATAATCTTGGGGACTAAAGAAGCTTTGGATTTCATGATTTGCTATGACTTAAGAAAAAAATATTTTGTGAGCATTTACTACTTTTAGCTGCAGGATAATGAGAGTATGCATTTCATTGTGTACAAGTGACCTTGCATATCAGCCATTATTCTAGCTATGATCCAGCTTTTCTCTTAATGCAACATCTGGAAGGTTTGAATGACGTTCATTACATTTGGATTTTTAAAGGGAAGACTTGTCAAGCTCTTGACATAATAAGCAGTGATGGCAGATGCCAATCATTTGCTCGCTGACAGCCTACATACATATTTTGGCTTGGATTTTGCAGCACCCAAGACATAGCAAGCAGTATCAATAGAGTATAAAGATGAATTAAGGTACATAAACTGAATGCCAAAGAAAGCAATAAGCATCAATATAAAATTACTGTTACATGAGCAAAGCAGCATTTGGGAGCGGCAAAGTGAGAACACTGCTGTATAACAAGAGAGATGATGATCTATACTGGAAACACATACATGGCAGTTAAACTGGAAGACAGGATTCTACAGCAGGAAGCCCTGAACCTGAGAGCAGGGATCTGCTCTGTCTTTGACCCTATCAATTCAGTACTCCACTAAGTCATAACTTGTAGACATCATATCCCGTCCACACATCAGGACAAATAGCAGGGCTTTGCCCTGTGCCCTTAGGGAAGGCAATGAATTTAAACCTCTCTTAGGGATGTAAGAAATGACCTTTGGAAATGGAATAGATATTTTAAGGGTTGCTGACCATTTCTCTGTTCTACAGAAAAGTGGCATGGTTACAGATGCTTTTGCGGACAATCATTTTTGTGTTAGATAAGCATAGCATGAAACAAATTAAAGATAATTTTTTGATTGTATTTGTACTGGGAAGATGTTGTCAGTAGCCAGGGCCGGTGCAAGGAAGTTTCGCGCCCTAGGCGAAACTTCCACCTTGCACCCCCCACCCCAGCCCTGCGGCAGTTCCTCCTCCCCAGCCCTGCGGTGCCCCCCCCGGGGAGCCGCGCGGCAGCTCCCCACCCCAGCTCACCTCTGCTCCGCCTCCTCCCCAAGCATGCCGCCCCCGCTCTAATTCTCCTCCCAGGCTTCCAGTGCCAAACAGCTGATTGGCGCTGCAAGCTTGGGAGGCGGGAGAAGTGGAGTGGTGACCGCATGCTCGGGGAGGAACGCTGTAAAAAAAAAAATTGGGGGCACCGCTTTTTGGCGCCCCCAAATCTTGGCGCCCTAGGCAACCGCCTAGTTTGCCTTAATGGTAGCACCGGCCCTGTCAGTATCATACTAACATGAGACAATGGACCAGCTAGATTCTGCTCTCACACTGGGGGAAATCCAGAGTAACCCCACTGTGCTAACACACAAACTAAACCTATGCAGGGCAAGTCTAAGTTATACTGTCCCCTGAGACGTTACCCTGAATGCCCATACATACTGTATCTCCTAACTGGCTAACTGCTTTTTGTTGTAATCTGCATGTTTTACCTTTTCACATTCATCCCAAGATCAGAGGTGAAAGTAAGCCAGTTTGCCGTACCGGGGCGGCCCAGCTTCCCCAGGCGGCAATTTAAAGGGCCTGGGGCTCCCAGCAGCAGCTGGAGCCCCAGGCCCTTTAAATTGTGTCCAGAGCCCCGCGGTAGCAGGGCTCCGGGGGCTATTTAATGGGCCAGGGCAGTAGAAGCAGGGGGGTCCTGGGCCCTTTAAATAGCTGCCGGAGCCCTGGCGGAGCTATTTAAAGGGCCTGGGGCTTTCGCTGCCTTTACGGCCCTGGCCCTTTAAACAGCTGCTGGAGCCCCCAGCTGCCGCTGCTACCCCAGGGCTCCGGCAGGCTCCGGCGGCTATTTAAAGGGCCCAGGGCGGTAGCAGCGGCTGAGCCCTGGGCCCTTTAAACTGCTGCCGGAGCCCCTGGCTGCCGCTGCTACCCCGAGGGGGGAGGGCACTTACCGGTACAGGGAAGGCAGGGGCTGGCTCTGACCCCCTCATCCCCACCCCTTCCGGGGGCCAGAGCCAGCCCCAACCCAGCCCCGTATCGGTAAGTCCCTATTTCTACTTTCACCCCTGCCCAAGGTCTAGTATGGAGAAAAGGAACAAGGACATGTGAGGTAGGGTAGGAGGACTCTCTTTTAGAAGGGAAGACTGGAGAGACAAGAGGGACAGAAAGTAGAGGTGAAGGAGGGTGGAATAAAGGGGGGAAATATGGAATTAACCTGATGTTTGATAAACTGTCTCAGACATTTTGCTTGTATGTTCTATTCCTTTCACCTCTCCAGTTTTGTCTATTTAGAATCAAATTCTGATTCTTTTACTCATATTGAGAAGTACTTTACCCTGTGAGTTGACCTGTTGATTTCAGTGGGACCACTCCAGTAGTTAGGTGCTAATCGGTATGAGTAAAGGTGTCAGAATTTGCTCTTAAGTTGTAAGAGGCAGAGATCTGTATTCTGGGTGGTGCCCAACATACTTTGGAGTGCTTGATAAATAATAAAAATATAAGCAGAAGTATACATAACTACTTGGTTGGAGCCCTATAAAACATTGCTTACCAAGGTTAATCTTGTTTCCACATCCAGGACTTTCAATAAAGTTACTACTAATTTATACTGGTGTTATTTAATAATCACCTACTACAGAGAACAGTCTCTCATTTACTTTTTTGCAGAAGGATGATTCAGAAGAACATCTGCATAAAAGATGATGGGGAGAGTGGTGTGCTGAAGAAGAGATTTCTCCGCCATAAAGCTGGTGATGCTGCCCCTCTTAGGTGTTCTTAGTCTATCCTGCGATTTTGAGAAACTGCCATACAAGAACCATGTTTATAGTGTAGAACGTATGTTTTCCATCTTAATATGCCACTGCAGCACAAAAAATCAATGGAGTTATTCTAAATTTAAGTGTAACTGAGATCAGAATATGGCCCACTCTGCAGCTTTAACAATAAACATTCTCCTATCTGCCACTTTCTCCATTATCCTCTTTTCCAAATGTTCAGTTCCCTGACAAAAGCGAAAACCTATCTTGGTATTTTTAAATGCTATGTAAATGTTAAGTCAGTGAAGTACTGTATGTTGGTATGTGATTATTAGATAGCAATCTGCCTGTGGAAACAAGAACTACCTTGATCCTCAATTACTAAAGCTATATGTCCCCTCCCGCAAGCTCCCTCCAAAAAGTCTTTACACATTATTCACCCATAGCACCATAGCAAATGCTTGTATGCTTAAAATAATGCATATAAAGTGTATCATAACTTATCCTCACGAAGGTTTAGCTTATATAGCCATTTCCTAGATTCTTTTAATATGCATATTTTGGCCCTTAGAACAGGACAAGCTGTGGGGGGAGGGGTTGGATGTCTCAACCATCTGTTTTATGAGTCCTTGAATTTATAATAGAAAGGTCACCATTGTAGCATATGGGGAAATGGATTTTCACTAATAGAACAAGAGTTGGCAAGAACTAATGGAATATGCATTAGGTTTTTGTCATTGTTTATTAAAATGTTCTGGACCATTTATTTCACCTGCTTTGAAGTGGGAATTGCAAGCATTTTGATAAATTGATTGAAGCTTTGTCCAGAATCACTGTAGCTTCTATGAGGATATTAGTTTTTCCTCAAGTACTCTTGTGTAACCCCTTACAGCTGTACTCCTACATGAATCGCAATGGATATCCCTATATTTCATACAGCAAAAGTACAGTGGGGGGGACTATTTTTCCTTTCTCCATCTGTGAACACTACTGTATTAAAAGCTATGCTAAATTGGTGCATTCCTTTTTTCTACAGAGATTCTAAGACGCTCTGAACTAAAATGCAGACCAAACACATATAGCTTTTGTTCTCCTTTAAATCCTTTGTGAAACTGATCTTTTTCTCTCCACATCAGGCTATCCTGAGTTTGATAAAGGTAATAGTTGCAGTACAGCACTGCTTCTAAATGTCCACATGAAATCCTCCACCTGGGGCAGAAGGCAGTTGTTATGAAGTATTTCATATCTGAATATTTGTTAGGGTGACTGTATGGCTATGCAAGTGCTCTGTAAGCTATTTTGGTGCTAAAATAAGCATGACACTTCACAGTAAAGGATAAGCAATAGTAAAGGATAGTCACGAGATGAAACCAGCGGCCTGTTCCTTTAGCAGACCATATTCTTAATTAGTCACATTAACTGAGATTTGATGTTTCTGGTTCTTCGCAGTCTACAATCTGAATTAACCACAGTATTAGAGTTTTGATGTTTCTCGTTGTTTTGAATGCAATTTATTACCAGAACCAATGGTTTGCAGTGCCCTAATGATTTTGTCAGAGTTTTTTGTTTAATTCCCAACTGATAATTGATTTCTGTATAACATTTTTAGACTGAACACTGTTAGCTGCATACAAATATTGTTCTGTTTATATCTTTGATGAATTCTCCAGAGTGAGAAATCATCTTTAGGCTAGTTTTGACAAGCTTTTATGAGAGTTTAATAGTGAAGAAAAAGAAGTGGTGTTATCATATGTGAACACTAAATCCTCCAAGTTTTTTTCTGACATTATCCTCTAATGTCCTATAGTTCTACCAAAAAAGAAAAAACCTTCTCACTACTGTTTCAACTATTTATTCTACGAGAAATGTAATGAGTGAAGTAGGCTCTTCATAATATTCATACAATTCTTGACTCAAGCGCTTATAAGACATACTAAGTGTTGAGTGACAAGAGAAAAAATGGGAAACAAAAGCGTGGCTAACTTGCATGAACTCAGATGATTTTCATTTCCAATAATGTGAAGCAGCAGGATGTCAAAATTGCTGGTAAAGGATAGCAAAACATTTAAGAAACAGATATTGAAACACAAAAGGAAATGCTTTTTAACATTCAGCAGTGGATTTTTTTTCTTGACAGGAGCAAATACATTTGAGAAGTGGCCAAGGAAGAAGTACAGAAACATAATCTTTCAACTGTTATGATATTCCACTAGAGATTTCAGGCTTCAGCGTTTAGAACTTTTTTTGTCTGTTCCTTCAGTGGTGAATGCTAAGTATACATTTGTCTTTCCTAACACAAGCTGTAACAATGAATTTAGGAGCAAGCCAAAAAGGAGAAAAAAATTACATGCTATATCACTGTCAAAATTGGACTTTATCAAATATTTTTAGACATTTTAGGAGGGGAAAAGCAACGTTTTCACTGCAATATTACTGACTATTATTTCTTGGAAGAAATAACAATGATCTTTGAATAGCTAATTGGAAAAAAAAA
>NW_020664413.1:46240551-46310907 GCF_002925995.2 Terrapene triunguis
GGGGTAGAGGTGTAGATCAAGCTACATTAAACCAAGGTTTAATTTTATCATCACCTATCATGAAATATTGTAACAGTTGGAAATCAATGTGTGTCTCACGTGTTTGCATTAATCTAGTTAGTTTAAAATCGCTATCCAAAGT
This sequence comes from Terrapene triunguis, assembly GCF_002925995.2. Lineage (NCBI taxonomy): Eukaryota > Metazoa > Chordata > Testudines > Emydidae > Terrapene > Terrapene triunguis. Next base: position 46,240,694 of record NW_020664413.1, read on the forward strand.
AAAGGACGCTCAGTATAGTTTGAGAGAGAACTTCCTTATGATAACCTACTGTATAGTCCTCTTGGTTGAAGTACAATAAAACTTCAGAAAAGAAACCAAATGGGAAAAAGAACAAAGAGCTCAATTAGTTAAGATAAAAGACTGATTAGGTCCAATGCATTTTTGGGCAATGTGAACTTTCCTACCCTAAACCATTTTCTATTTGCAGGTCAGACAAGTTTAATGTACCACCACAGTAGTTGCTCACAACCTGCATTAAGACAAGGACTGCTGCAGTATTGCTGCTGTCCATCATATTGAAGTGATTGGATAAAATCTTGCCTCACTTGGCAGTGATGAGTTAGCAGCAGTGTGCCACTACTCGCCAAGTCTACCTCCCCACTGATTTTCACCACTACACTAGAAAATCCACTGTCATTGCTGATGGCATCAATCAGAGACTTTTTGCCACTGACCCTCAAACTCTGAGCCAGTACCTGCAGCCAGCTGTTCAGCAGAGTACTGATGTCATGGATACAATATGAACAATGAAAATTCACTGTGTTTCCACTATGATTTCTACGTCAGATCTCTTTAGAAGCCTTCCCCTTTTTTGTTTTCCAGTATTCCAGAAACTGTTTCAAGGTTACAAAATTGATCAACAAAGTTAATATGATAGAATCACCACAAAACAGTGCCAATTGTTTTTTTGGTAATATTTGGGGCATTGAAATAAATTCCTTTCAGGTGGTGAAACTTGATTTCAATTGGGAGGTTCTGAATTATGAACCATTATCTATAAGTTAGGTCAGATACGATCTTTGATGCAAGTGACATCAATGGGAGTCCTGCTGTGAACAAAGGAGAGTATTTAACTCTTTTAGTAATGCTTCACAGCAAAGAACATTTAAATGTGATGACGGTGTGCTACCTACTCAGTCATTTGCATTTAGGCGGAGTACTTTCACAGCAATTCTTCTATGGGATTTTTTTAAAAATAATCTTTTATGATTATTTAGCCAATAATTACACATGTATGTGGGGTCAGTTCCTCAGCTGCTCTAAATCAGTATTGTTCCATTGACTTCACTGGTGCTACACACTGATTTACACTAGCCAAAGATCCGCCCCACGGTATTTTAAATGTCAATTGTATGATCATATATGATGTATATGATGACTGATCAGTCATTTGCTTTAAAATTGTCAAAATTAGGACCCTGGCTCTGCACCAGAATGAGCATTCAGAGGTGTTGTTCATGTGAATAAGGGCTGTGACAAATATTGCAACCATGTGCATTTTCTTTGGAGATAACTGCGTTACATATATGGAGAAGGGATTATTCTACTCGATGGGGGGAGGGTTACCACAATTCCTCTCAAAATAAAAAAAAGCGAGGGGTAATTACTGCAATCCTGGGACTGTAAACAGGTCCAGAGAGGCATCACCACAGGGGGTGATTTGCATATACTGATTTAGATTGGTATGAGAGGCCTAAGGAGACAAAGAAAGGGCTTTTGGTATTAAAAGTGGAGATTAACCTAAGAGAGAGGTCTTCTTTTTGATTCAACAGATGGCTATGGGTCTTTTGTTCAATCCTGCTGAATGGTTGGAAGGACTTGGACCTGCCAGGCTCCCCTCTGAGGACGATGATGACTTCTGGTACATCTAATGTGCATTTAGACCTTTTACTGCATTGTGTGTGTTCTCTATATGCTTTAGTCAGTAAATAAAAGTACTCTGCTTTGGATGAGCTGTGTTGTCATTTGTAACTGTTGGCATTCCGTCGTTATGGCCTTAGAGAGAAAGCAAAGCTCAGGGGCTGGACTTTTGTCAGACCTGCTTCAGGTAATCACAGCGCAATGGCAGGCAGCTGCTGTCTCAAAGCCCATCAGAAAGGAGGGGACTGTGGGCCCATGCCCAGAGAGAGGTGACGGTCTGAAACATGAGAGGACATCCCTTCAGCAGACCACAGAAAGGGGTACATTGAAACTGTGACAAGAACTACGGGATCTCATCTTTACATTGATGCTTTTTGTATACCACTGCAGTGGCTGTCTAACTCCATATCAATACTAGAATATAACTGCTATTTAGTTCCTCCGCAGATACACACCAATCCTTCATTGAGAATGCAAACTGGAATTTCTGAACATAACCATTTATCCAAAAGGAGAGCCATTAAAGTGTGGACCATGTGTTTGTACAGCACCTAGCACAATGGGGCTCTCCTTTCCCCTCCATGTTATCATGTACAGTAACTCCTCACTTAATGTCGTCCTGGTTAACGTTGTTACGTCGTTGATCTATTAGAGAACATACTCATTTGAAGTTGCGCAATGTTTGCTTATAACGTTGTTTGGCCATGGGGGCTTGGAACCAGAGTGGGTTGGCAGCCCCCGAATCAGTTCCCCACCATCCCCCCCACGGATCAGCAACTCCCCCCTCTCACCTCTAGCCTTCAGCAATCGCCTGTTTCGCGGTGCTCAGGAGGCTTGGGGGGGGGGGGAACTGAGGACGCAGCATACTCAGGGGGAGGGAGTGGAGCGGGGGCGGGCCTGGGGCAGAGCCGGGGGTTGAGCACCCCCCGGCACTTTGGAAAGAACAGCAAGAGGAGCAGCTGGACTATCCACCCTGTTTCACCTTCTGACTCCACCATGTCAACCACGCTTCACAATCATCATTGCTAAGTACATTATTAAATTGTCTAAAACTTATACTGTATATGTATATAATGTCTTTTGTCTGGCAAAAAAAATTCCCTGGAACCTAAACCCTCCTCCCCCCATTTACATTAATTCTTATTGGGAAATTGGATTCGCTTAACATCATTTCGCTTAAAGTCGTATTTTTCAAGAACAGAACTACGATTTTAAGCAAGGAGTTACTGTATATGTATGACAGACATGTCTAAACTGGACAATGTTTCACCTCTTTATGAAATGGACCCTCTTTCATGCACTCTAATACTGCAGCACATACTTTACAGACACCACACAAACTCACATTTACTTCAATATCTTTATTATATGTTATTTGTTGTAGCAGAACAAAAAGAACCAGACAAAAATACCAATTCCCATATATACTCGATCATAAGCCGGTTCGTTTATTAGCCGACCCCCCCCCCCAAGATGCATAAGTAAATATGGAAAATTTTTATAACCCGTTCATAAGCCGACCCTATAATTCAGGGGTCAGCAAACTTTGGCTCCCGGGCCATCAGGATAAGCCGCTGGCGGGCCGAGATGGTTTGTTTACCTCGAGCGTCCGCAGGCACGGAGGTAAACCTACGTAAACAAAGTGTCCCGGCGCGCCAGCTGCTTACCCTGACGGGCCGGAAGAGCAACTGGTGGGGAAATTTTTTGCGGGGGAGAAGCTGAGGGTCAGGGGAGTAACCCCTGTGACCACCCCCCACATGACCCCACCCCTAGCCCGGGACCCCCACACTCTCCCCATCCCATCCCTTCCCACCTTATCTGGGGAGGGCCAGGGGAGGATGTCTCTGACCTGGCTGGAGCTGCTCCGGCAGGCTGGGCAGCGCGGCCGCAGCCTGCTCCGGCGGGCTGGGCCGGGCGGCACGGCCGCAGCGTGCTCCGGCACCCGGGCGGCACAGCCACAGTCTGCTCTGGGGGGCGGGGCCGAGAGGCACAGCTGCAGCCTGCCAGCCCCTGAGCTGCAGCTGCTCCGGCAGGCTGGGGGCAGAGCAGCGTGGCCAGAAGTGGAGAGAGACTGGCCCTGCCTCTTCCCTGCTGGCCGTGCTGCTCTCCTTGCTCCCTCTGTTGGGGGGAGGAGCTGTGTGCCACCTCTCCCTCTCTATACCCGTTCATGAACCGGCCTCCCTGTCTCTGGTGCTTCCCTTTTTTACTAAAAAAAAAAAAAAAAAAAAAAAAAATCGGCTTATGAACAAGTATATATGGTACTCCATACAAGGATATTCCCAATTTTATCCTTTTGTTGCTGAATGTGTCAGCAGCTGTTGCTTTCCTTGCTGTCTCAAGAATGACGTTTGGAGCCAGAGCCTCAAAATAAATCTGATCTTCATTCATTTTAATCATCAGGAGAGATGTCAGTGTTTTCCCCATTTACAGACTGGTAGAGATCAGCCCTTTATATCTCATATTACAGGGAATGCTCTCTTGGTTTCAGCATTTTGATGAACCAAATAAACTAGCAACATGAGCCTCACAAACATGAGCCTTACTGTCCCTTTCACAACATTGTCAGTGTCTGAGAGCTGGTAAATCCATGAGGGAACTCATCCATGAGGTTGACAAAGCCTTCTCCTCTGCTGCATGGTTTAAGACACTATGCTAATCCATCCCACATTTGGCTAGTCAACTGGAATTTTAAGGCTTGGTTAAGCAGGATGCAATGTTTTACAGAAAGAAGGACTTTAAGGAAAATGGCTTTAGCATTGCAGATAAATAAAATAATAATTCGTAGTATCACTATAGTTTCTAAAGACCCAAAATGAGGTCAGAGGCCCACTGTGCTATGTGCTATATAAAACACACAGAGACAGAATCTATCTGGTTTATTTAGATTATGGAACAGACAAAGGTGGGAGAAAAATTACTTTTGATCCCCGTTTTATGGCTGGAAAACAGAGTCACCAAGAAATAAAGTGACTTGCCCAAGATCACACAGGAAGTTTGTTTTAGAATCAAACCCAAGTCTCTACTGACAACCATAAAACCATCCATCCTCCCTTCTCTAGTGTTATTCTTTGTAAATGGTAGCCCCTAGAGAAATCCCAGGAACACTGGGAAGGATTCTCCGCTCTGCTACAGCCTTCCTATGATGTTATGGCAACATTAAAGGGCCAATAGCATCCTGGATCTGCCAGAGGAGAATTCCCTCTGGCATAGGCTTTCCACAAGGCAGCTTATGCTGACCTAAAAGAGCCTTACCATAAGCCCCAGCAGAGGCCATATCAGGATAGCAGGAGCTTGTTGGGGGTGGGGAAACTACTCTGCAGGTATTCCAGGCAGTGCTGTCAACTGTAACAGGGGGCAGTCTGCCATAACTTAGGCAGCCCCATAGGACTTTCTAAATTATGCTGGGACCCTCACCAGCACCTCAGAATCAGGAGAATGCAAAGGTTGTTTAAAGTGACGCCAGCTCCGATCTCCTTGGACTGCAAATTTTGTAGTGCACGTCTAAGAGGCCTAACACAAAAAATCACACCTCATAACATATTGTGTTGTGCCAATATTTAAAAAGGGTTAATGGGTTGACCCAATAATTATAGGCCTGTCAGCCTGACACAGATCCCAGGCAAAATAATAAAACAGCTGATACAGGACTCGATTAATAAAGAATTAATGCCAGTCAACATGGGATTATGGAAAAACAGGTTTTGTCAAACTTGGTATCTTTTTATCAACGAGATTACAGATTTGGTTGATAAATGTAATACAGCTGATGTAATATACTTAGATGTCCATAAGTCATTTGACTTAGTACCACATGACATTCTCATTAACAAATTAGAATGATACAAAATTAATGATATATCTCAAATGGATTAAAAACTGGTTAACTGAGAGGTCTCAAACTCTCATTGTAAACAGTGAATTGTCATGCAGATGTGTTTCTAGTGGATTACCAAAGGGATCAGTTCTTGGCCCCACACAATTTTACATTTTTATCACTGGCCTGGAAGGCTGCAGATGACACAAAGAATAGGGGATTGGTAAATAATGAAGACAACAGGTCACTGATACAGAGCAATCTGGGTTGCCTGGTAGGCGGAGTGCAACCAAACACTGTGTGTTTCAATACAGTTAAATGTAGTCAGACATCTAGGAATAACGAAGGCAGTGCATATTTACAGGCTCTAGCCTGGGAAACTCTGTCTCTGAAAGAGAGTTGACGGCCATGCTGGATAATCAACTGTATACAGCTGCCACAGCAATACTGTAAACAAAAATGGCTAATGCAATCCTTGGATGTATAAACAGGAGACTATTGAGTAGGAATAGATAAGTTATATTTTCTGTATTTGGCACTTGGATCACCAGACGTCCGGATTTTATCGGGACTGTCCCGATATTTACTTGTTTGTCCCGCGTCCCGACCGATGTTCGAATTTTGCACTCCGGGGCACAGGCGGGGGGGGCTCGTGCCCCCCCACCCCCAACTCAGCCCCGGCCCTGCCCCAACTCCGCCCCCTCCCTGCCCCATTGGATCCCTCCCCAAATCCCCACCCTGGCCCCACCCCTTCCCCAAGCACACTGCATTCCTCCTCCTCCCCCCTCCCTCCCAGGCTTGCGCGAATCAGCTGTATGGCGGCTGGGAGGGAGGGGAGGGAGCAGGATGCGGCAGCCCGCTCAGGGAAGGCAGAGGTGAGCTGGGGTGGTGGGGGGCGGGGCGGGGAGCTGCCGGTGGGGGCTTAGCCCCCACCAATTTTTCCTATGCTCCGGCGGCATTTTTTTTTTATTTTTGCTCCGCTGCCGGCTCTCGTGTTTTTTTTTCTCCGCCGGCGGACCACCCCTGTCCCGATATTTCATGTCTCTCATCTGGTCACCCTATTTGGCACTGGTGTGACCACTACTTGTACACTTGTGTCCAGTTGTGGTATCCACAATTCAAGAAAGATGTTAATAAATTGGAAAGGGTTCGGAGAGGAGGCACAAGAATGATTAAAGAATTGGAAAACATGTCTTGTATTGAAAGACTCAAGGAGCTCAATCTATTAAGCTTATCAATGAGACAGTTAAGGGGAGGGGAATTTGAGCACAGTCTAGAAGTACCTACATGAAAAACAGAAATTTCATAATAGAGGGCTGTTCAAACTTACCAGACAAAGCAAAGGTATAACCAGGTCCAATAGCTGGAAGTTGAAGCTAGACAAATTTAAACTAGAAATAAGGTACAATTTTTTAACAGTGAGAGTAATTAGCTACTGCAACAACTTATCAGGGGATGTAATAGCTTCTCCATCACTGGCAATTTTAAAAATCAAGACAGGATGTTTTTCTACAAGATCTGCTTTAGTTCATACACAAAGTTAGAAGCTGGCCACTTGCTGATTTAAATTTCCAGTTAAATCACTACAGAGATTCTGTGACAGATTTGGAATATAACAGCTGCTTGAAAGGGCAATAGATGTCTGCTCTCGTCTCCTTGAGTGACGCTGATATAATGCCTTTATTCTAAACTTGCGGCAAAGATCTCCCAAGTGGCACAAAGCAGCGAGCATAGACAATTAGAGGGTTCACTGCCTTTAGCCTTCTGATTACAGAATTATCTGTCTGCCTGATAAACCATTGCAGCATTGTCCAAGCTGAAAGCTATACATTTGCTCAATGGTATATCATTTTTTGCTATATTTTTCCCAGCAATCAAATGTCATATTGCTGTTCCAGCGAAACACTTGTTCTGACTGTGGCTATTGACTTGGCCTATTCTTTAGTCATGTATTCTCTGCATGTATATGCAGCTATTCTCCTTGTTTCACTCTCTGAACAAAACAAGAATGTATTTGTTTGGAATGCAGCAGCAAAAACTTTTTGAAAGTTTTGACCAAGCACGTCAAAAGCAAGTTATAGGATTGTAACCAGTCTAGAGCTCATACTGCTGACAGTTTAGAGATCACACAATGAAATGTAAGCAGAGCTGAGCTGATCCATGCAGACCTATTGATGTTAGAAGACTTGTCATAGCAGTATTCTGACCAACACCATCTCCCCATTAAACAACCTGTAAATCAGCAACCTGCTATTTTCTTCTTGTTTTGTCTGCTACTATGTATTGTTAGAGGCTTTGCATTTCACGAGAGCTAAAAGTGAAATGTCTTCCCAGCATGGTGCAAAAACATTAGCTGGCTCCTTTCCAGACTGTAAAACAGGAATTGCCAGCTTGAATCAGACTAGTGACCCATCTAGCCATCACGCAATTAGCTAGTACCAGATACTTCAGACAAACGGTCCACTTTTCCCCATCATGGAAGAAGCTGTTCAGATGGGAAGTCTCATCACTAGGGTTGTTTCTAGAGCTGATGGGATTGGATTGTCCATCACTGGAACTTCTTAAAAATACACAGAAATTTTCAGTATTTCCACATTATGCCTGTCTTTTTCAGATCACGGGGGAAAAGTTTATTTCCTACAGATCTCCAGAGCACAAAGACAAAATTTATTACTAAGAAACCAACTATCACAACCTCATCATTCTGTGAACATGAACTCTATCAGACATCAATGGAGGGGCTTTGGGGGTTGGGTCATGGAGGAAGAATGGAATAGCCTAGAAAATTATCCCCTTCCATCACTCGCATGAAGCAGAGCATATGGGGTTCAACGGGAGCTTGCTTGAATAAGGACTCAGAAAAACTGAGTAAGGACCTGAGGATTTGGCCTGTGGCCTGGTCTACACTAGGACTTTAATTCGGATTTAGCAGCGTTAATCCGAATTAACCCTTCACCCGTCCACACTACAGAGCCAGTTAATTCGAATTAAAGGACCCTTTAAATCGATTTCTGTACTCCACCTCGACGAACGGAGTAACGTCAAAATCGATTTTGTTAATCCGAATTAGGGTTAGTGTGGCCACAAATCGATGGTATTGGCCTCCGGGAGCTATCCCACAGTGCACCACTGACCGCTCTGGACAGCAATCTGAACTCGCATGCACTGGCCAGGTAGACAGGAAAAGACCCAGGAAAATTTGAATTGCATTTCCTGTTTCCTGTTTGCTCAGCGTGGAGAGCACAGGTGACCACAGATACCACAGATACCTCAGCTCATCAGCACAGGTAACCATGCAGGCTGATAATCGAAAAAGAGCACCAGCATGGACCACACGGGAGGTACTGGATCTGATCGCTGTATGGGGTGAGGATTCAGTGCTAGCAGAACTTCGTTCAAAGAGACGAAATGCCAAAACTTTTGAAAAAATCTCCAAGGGCATGATGGAGAGAGGCCACAATAGGGACTCAGATCAGTGCCGCGTGAAAGTGAAGGAGCTCAGACAAGCCTATCAAAAAACAAAGGAGGCAAACGGTCGCTCCGGGTCAGAGCCGCGGACATGCCGCTTCTACGCAGAGCTGAATGCAATTCTAGGGGGGGCCGCCACCACTACCCCACCTGTGATCGTGCAAACCGGGTCTGGGATAGTCTCTACACCTGAGGATTCTGAGGGTGGGGAAGAGGAGGAGGAGGAGGAGGAAGATCAGGATCTTGCAGAGAGCACCCAGCACTCCGTTCTCCCCAACAGCCAGGAGCTTTTTCTCAGCCTGACTGAAGTACCCTCCCAAGCCTCCCAAGCCAGTAGCCAAGACCATGACCCCATGGAAGGGACCTCAGGTGAGTTTACCTTTTAAAATATAAAACATGGTTCAAAAGCAAGGTTTTTTAATGATTATTTTGCCCTGAGGACTTGGGATGCATTCGCAGCCAGTACAGCTACTGGAAAAGTCTGTTAACGTGTCTGGGGATGGAGCGGAAATCCTCCAGGGACATCTCCATGAAGCTCTCCTGGAGGTACTCCAAAAGCCTTGCCACAAGGTTTCTGGGCAGTGCCGCTTTATTCCGTTCTCCATGGTAGGACACTTGTCCACGCCATGCTTGCAGCAAGTAATCTGGTATCATTGCCTGACAAAGCCTGGCAGCGTATGGTCCCGGTGTTTGCTGGCATTCAAGCAACATCCGTTCTTTATCTCGCTGTGTAATCCTCAGGAGAGTGATATCGCTCATGGTAACCTGCTTGAAATACGGGAACTTAATTAAGGGGACAGAGGTGGCCGTTCCTACTGGGCTGTTTGCCTGTGGCTGATAAGAAATCCTTCCCTGCAGTTAGCCAAGCGCAGGGGCGGGGGGGGGGAAATTGGCCCAGAGCTTTTCACGTTTGGCTAGCAGGGATCTTCCCTGATACCAGCTGTGGGGGGAAGGGTAAAGCGATCATTCCAGGGAATTCATGGCGGGAGGGGGGGCGGATGGGTTAGTTTGGTTTCAGCAGGGATTTTCCCTGTTACCAGCCACGCGGTCGGGGAGGGGTACATTGAGCATTCCAGGGAATTCATGGCGGGAGGGGGGGCGGGGGGGGGGTTAGTTTGTTTTCTGCTGCTGAAGGTTAACAGGAAAACCTCAGCAGTCAACAGGCTTTGATTGGTATGTTGGAAAGGAGGGCGCAGAAGCCGAAAGACAATGGCTTACCATGGCTGCCTGCAAGCTGAATTCTGTTGCCCGGACCTGCATCTGTGATCTCTAACACCAAAGCCACAGGCACTCAATATTAAGATGGAAAATGCGACCTTGTACTGAAATCACATGTGCTATGTAATGTGAATAGTGTTCACCATGAAAGAGTACAAGCATTGTTCTGTAAAATGTATCATTTTAAAAACTTCTCTACTTTTTTTCAACCCTCCCTCTAGCAGCTGCAAATGTTTCAAGCCTCCCTCCTGCGTCCAGAAGGCTATCTCAGATAAGGCGTCGTAGAAAGATGACGCGAGACGACATGTTCAAAGAAATAATGAAATCCACCCACAATCAAAGAGCTCATTTGAATGAGTGGAAGGACACTGTATCTAAATTTAGGAAAGATGCCAGTGACCGTGAGGTCTTGAGGGATGCTCGAGATGAGAGGTGGCAGGCTGCAACGCTGGGGCTGCTGCGTGAGCAAACGGACATGCTCCGGCGTCTGGTGGAGCTTCAGGAACGGCAGCAGGATGGCAGACTGCCGCTGCAGCCGCTGTATAACCTACCTCCCCCCTCACCATGTTCCATATCCTCCTCACCCAGACGTGTAAGAACGCGGGGGGGGATGCTGCGTGCACCCTGTCACTCCACCCCAGGGGAGAGCCCAACCAAAAGGCTGTCAATATATTGAATTTGATCAGTGGCCTTAGACTTCCCTCTTATCCTCCTCCCAAACCTCACCCACATTACCTTCTTGGTTCTCTCCCTATGTTTATAATCACTTAATAAAGAATACATGATTTTTAAACGATAGTGACTTTATTACCTTTGAAAGAAAGCTGGGGGGAGGGTGGGTTGCTTACAGAGAATGAATGAGAATGAAGGGGGCTGGTTTTCATGAAGGGAGAAACAAACAGAAATTTCACACTGTAGCCTGGCCAGTCATGAAACTGGTTTTCAGAGCTTCTCTGATGCACACTGCTTCCTGGTGTGTTCTTCTAATCGCCCTGGTGTCTGGCTGCGCGTAATCAGCAGCCAGGCGATTTGCCTCAGCCTCCCACCCGGACATAAAGGTCTCCCCCTTACTTTCACAGAGATTGTGGAGCACACAGCAAGCAGAAATAACAATGGGGAGATTTCTTTGGCTGAGGTCAGAGCGAGTTAGTAGCGATCTCCAGCGCGCTTTTAAACGGCCAAATGCACATTCTACCACCATTCTGCACTTGCTCAGCCTGTAGTTAAACAGCTCCTGACTCCTGTCCAGGCTGCCTGTGTATGGCTTCATGAGCCATGGCATTAAGGGGTAGGCTGGGTCCCCAAGGATAACGATAGGCATTTCAACATCCCCAACGGTTATTTTCTGGTCCGGGAAGTAAGTCCCTTGCTGCAGCCGTTTAAACAGATTAGTGTTCCTGAAGACGCGTGCATCATGAACCCTTCCCGGCCACCCCACGTTGATGTCGGTAAAACGTCCCTTGTGATCCACCAGTGCTTGCAGCACCATTGAAAAGTACCCCTTGCGGTTTACGTACTGGGTACCCTGGTGCTCCGGTGCCAAGATAGGGATGTGGGTTCCATCTATTGCCCCACCACAGTTAGGGAATCCCATTGCAGCAAAGCCATCCACTATGACCTGCACATCCCCCAGAGTCACTTGCTTGTGTAGCAGCACCTCAGTGATTGCTTTGGCTACTTGTATCACAGCAGCCCCCACAGTAGATTTGCCCACTCCAAATTGATTCCCCACTGACCGGTAGCTGTCTGGCGTTGCAAGCTTCCACAGGGCTATTGCCACTCGCTTCTCAACTGTGAGGGCTGCTCTCATCCTGGTATTCTGGCGCTTCAGGGCAGGGGAAAGCAAGTCACAAAGTTCCATGAAAGTGCCCTTACGCATGCGAAAGTTCCGCAGCCACTGGGAATCGTCCCACACCTGCAACACTATGCGGTCCCACCAGTCTGTGCTTGTTTCCCGGGCCCAGAATCGGCGTTCCATGCCTATAACCTGCCCCATTAACAGCATGATCTCCAAAGCACCGGGTCCCGCGGTTCGATAGAATTCCATGTCCATGTCCTCATCACTCTCGTCGCCGCGCTGCTGTAGCCTGCTCCTCTCTGCCTGGTTTTCAAGGTTCCTGTTCAGCATAAACTGTACGATAAGGCGCGAGGTATTTACAATGTTCATGACTGCTGTCTTGAGCTGAGCGGGCTCCATGCTTGCCGTGGTATGGAGTCTGCTGCGTTCAGCCAGGAAAAAAGGCGCGAAATGGTTGTCTGCCGTCCGTTGCTTTCATGCAGGGAGGGGGGGAGGGAGGGAGGGCTGAGGCTGTACCCAGAACCACCTGCGACAATGTTTTGGTCCCATCAGGCACTGGGATCTCAACCCAGAATTCCAATGGGCAGGGGAGACTCCGGGAACTATGGGATAGCTATGGGATAGCTACCCACAGTGCAACGCTCCAGAAATCGACGCTAGCCCCAGTACATGGACGCACACCACCGAATTAATTTGCTTAGTGTGGCCGCATACAATCGAATTAATACAACCGGTTTACCAAATTCGAATTAGCTAAATTCGGATTAATCGTGTAGTGTAGACGTACCCTGTGACTTCATTGAAACCCTTGCTCTTAATACGGTCTCTGTCAGTGAAATGCAGACTGAATGGCGAAACAAACGAATTACAAATCAGAGATAAAAACCACATTATAATTAGTCCTAATTATACACAATGAATGAAATTGGTCAGACTGTAATGAGCTGGGAGAAAGAGTCTATTAAAATCATTTCCTCCACTAAATCAGTGCAGCAGGGAACTATGATATAAAGCTTTTTAAAAACACCAGTTTTCAAACAGCTGTTGCCAAAGAAAGCACCAAGATTGCTCATTTCTCATACCCTCAGCAATGCTCAGATTTTGCAATTATATTTCATGCTTCCTTTATCTTTTTTGTTACTTTATTAAAGTGTCACTCCCACCTGAATAAAGACAATCCACTTTTAAAGTGCTGGTAATTTAGTTGTAGTAAACATCCTGCCCAGGATAACTTCCCTCCCCCTGCCTTTTAATTACATTAATTGAATAATTCTAGACTGAAATTGACATTTCCTAGATCCTGTCTCCATTCCCCAGTGGAAGACAAGTTTAGGGCATTGCTCCTATGACTTCTGTATCAAGAGTCAAGAGACCACCATGTGAGCATCTAGCAGGTGGATACTTAGCGTATGGACTCTGTGGGCCAGAACTATGTGTATCTCTACACCTACAAAGCTGTTTGGTCTCAGAGAAATAGAACTAGATTCCCCCCTTTCCCCAAGAAGACTGATTACTATGGAAGAAGGTGAAAACATATGAAATAACGGATCAGGGTGCACAACTGTGATGTAGAACTGCATGGGGCTGCAGGGTTGCTTCCAAAGATCGGACCCAGGACTAGGGATAGTATTTTCCCCTCCTGGCCAGCTGTCAATTTAGAATAAGGCTGTAACTCTTCGTCCTTCAGACATTAAGACTATAACTCCTCCTCTCAGTACACCCCCAAGAGATGCCACTGGCTATCACTTTTATCATCATCTATTTATTTGTGTGAAGTAGAGCTTGTCAGCACATAAAACGCTACAGCGGCATAGCTGTGCCACTGCAGCCACACAGTATAGACATTATCTATGCCGATTGGAGGGATTCTCCTGTGAGCGTAGGTAATCCAGCTCCCCAACAGGTAGTAGCTAGGTTGACAGAATTCCTCCGCTGACCTAGCACTGTCTACACAGGAACTTAGGTGTGGATTTTTCACACCTTTGAGTGATGCATGTTAAACCAACCTAATTTTATGATGCAGACCATGCTTTGGGTTAATGCACAGAAATATATTCCAGTATATTGTGGATGTACTTGCTTCTATTTTAAGAGCTATGCACTGTAGGATGATTAAACTGTAGTGAACATGTAGGGATTCACTTTGAAAAAGTATTATTGATTAAACTTAATTTAGCATAGGATCAGGGATGCATGTATTCGTGACTTTGCAGCTGCTGGCTTTGTCACAGAACCCACCTTCCTTTTGAACTCTTTGATTTAATATTTCATTTTAAAATTATTGCTGCTATTATCTCTCTCGTGGTTGTGAAGGAAAGTAAATCCAGTATTCCGCCTTCTGCGGACAAATGCTAGGAGAGATGAGAACATTTCAGTGTGTGACAGTTTTTAGTCTGGTACCTAAATGTGACAGTTTAAATGTCAACATTGTTAACTGTTTCGCTGTGATCATGTTCTCATTTCATATCATTTTATTACTATAATGCCTAAAGGTGTTGCATGTCTGAATTGAGGATGACTCAAGATTGTCATCCAACAGGCTCAATTGGAATTATTTAATCAAAGATTATCTATCAGAGATTAGTTCAGCACTATACAGAATACAGAAAGAAGAGCTACATTACCCCCTTTATGTGATATGCTAAAGAGCTGGCTTTGGCTCTCTTCTTCACTGTAACTGGAAGGATGCAGCAGATTCATTCTCCAAATAAGTTCTAGTGCCAATGTCATTATAAAGAAACCCTCTTTAACAAAAGAAACACATTCTGATGTTATTTTTATATATTCTCAATTTACCTGATTCATGTGTGAAATCATGATTATTTACAGCTGAGACAATTAACAAGATAATATATTTCAGTGGGTCTTTCTTCCCCCATAATTCTTCTTTCCTGGTGATTCCCCAACAGAAAACATCTGCTATAACAATCATCTCTTATCAGTTTCCCAGGTTTATATATGCTTATGCAAGCATTGTATATATATTAAGGGAATGGTTTCCCAAACTATCTGGAGATAGACTATATTTAATAATCCTCGGTGCCTCTAACACAAAGAATTCCTGAATAGTGTTACTTATCAGTCAATGATCAGTATTCTGGGCATTAAAATTCAACATACTTATTAATATCATAAAGATTCTAAAGAAGAGTTAATATATAAATGAATCAAATATACAGAAAGAAAAGGACTAAAAGAGTTAAATATTTGCTAACAAATACTAACAGAGGCCCCAACTGAAAGCAGAGCGCCAACTGTTTTAGGCAACATAAGAACGGCCATATAGAACGTTCCAAAGGTCCATCTAGCCCATTATCCTGTCTTCCAATACCACGTGCCCCAGAGGGAATGAACAGAACAGGTAATAATCAAGTGATCCTTCCCCCTTGCCCATTCCCAGCTTCTGGGCAAACAGAAGCTGGGGATACCATGCCTGCCCAACCTGGCAAACAGAGGCTGGGGATACCATCCCTGCCCATCCTGGCTAATAGCCATTGATGGACCTATCCTCCATGAACTTATCTAGTTCTTTTTTTGAACCCTGTTGTAGTCTTGGCCTTCACAACATCCTCTGGCAAGGAGTTCTTCAGGTTGACTGTGCATTGTGTGAAAAAAATACTTCCTTCTGTTTGTTTTAAACCTACTGCCTATTAATTTCATTTGGTGGCCCGTAGTTCTTGTGTTATGAGAAGGAGTAAATAACGCTTCCTAATTTACTTTCTCCACACCAGTCATGATTTTATAGACCTCTATCATATCCCCCATTAGTTGTCTCTTTTCCAAGCTGAAAAGTCCCAGTCTTATTAATCTCTCCTCATACGGAAGCCATTCCATACCCCTAATCATTTTTGTTGCCCTTTTTTGAACCTTTTCCAATTCCAATATATCTTTTTTGAGATGGGACGACCACATCTGCATGCAATATTTAAGATGTGGGCATACCATGGATTTATATAGAAGCAATATGATACTTTCTGCCTTATTATCTATCCCTTTCTTAATGATTCCCAATATTCTGTTCGCTTTTTTGACTGCCACTGCACATTGAGTGGATGTTTTCAGAGAACTATCCACAATGACTCCAGGAGCTCTTTCTTGAATGGTAACAATTAGACCCCATCATTTTATATGTATAGCTAGGATTACGTTTTCCAATGTGCATTACTTTGCATTTATCAACACTGAATTTCATCTGCCATTTTGTTGCCCAGTCACCCAGTTTTGAGAGATCCTTTTGTAGCTCTTCAGTCTGCCTGGGACTTAACTATCTTGAGTAGTTTTGTATCATCTGCAAATTTTGTCACCTCATTATTTACTCCCTTTTCCAGATCATTTATGTATATGTTAACAGACCCCTGGGGACACCACTCTCCATTCTGAAAACTGACCATTTATTCATAGCCTTTGTTTCCTATCTTTTAACCAGTTACCAATCCATGAGAGAACCTTCCTGGTTATCCCATGACTGCTTACTTTGCTTAAGAGCCTTTGGTGAGGGACCTTGTCAAAGGCTTTCTGAAAATCTAAATACACTATGTACACTGGATCCCACTTGTCCACATGCTTGTTGACCCCCTCAAAGAATTCTAGTAGATTGGTGAGGCACGATTTCCCTTTACAAAAACCATGTTGACTATTCCCCAACAAATTATGTTCATCTATGCATCTGACAATTTTGTTCTTTACTATAGTTTCAACCGTTTGCCCGGTTCTGAAGTCAGGTTTACTGGCCTGTAATTGCCTCTGGAGCCCTTTTTAAAAATTGGCATTACATTAGCAATCCTCTATTCATTTGGTACAGACGCTGATTTAAATGATAGGTTACAGATGACAGTTAGTAGTCCTGCAATTTCACATTTGAGTTCCTTCAGAACTCTTGGGTGAATACCATCTGGTCCTGGTGACTTATTCCTGTTTAGTTTATCAATTTGTTCCAAAACCTCCTCTAATGACACCTCAATCTGGGACAGTTTCTTACCTAAAAAGAATGTCTCCGGTTTGGGAATCTCCTTCACATCCTCAACCATGAAGACAGATGCAAAGAAATCATTTAGTTTCACCGCAATGGCCTTATTGTCCTTGAGTGCTCCTTTAGCATCTCTATCATCCAGTGGCCCCACTGGTTCTTTAGCAGGCTTCCTACTTCTGATGTACTTTTTAAAAAAATGCTATTACTTTTTGAGTCTTTGGATAGCTGTACCTCAAATTCTTTTTTAGCCTTCCTAATTAGATTTTTACATTTCATTTGCCAGAGTTTATGCTCCTTTGTATTTTCCTCACTAGAATTTAACTTCCACTTTTTAAAAGGATGCCTTTTTGCCTGTCACTGCTTCTTTTACTTTGTTGCTTTGCCACGGTGGCTCTTTTTTTGGTTCTCTTACTATGTTTTTTAATTTGGGGTATACATTTAAGTTGAGCCTCTATTATGGTGTCTTTAAAAAGTTTTCATGCAGCTTGCAGGGATTTAACTTTTGGTGCTGTAACTTTCAATTTCTATTTAACTAACCTCCGCATTTTTGTGTAGTTCCCCATTCTGAAACTAAATGCTACAGTGTTGGGCCAATGTGGTGTTTTCCCCGCCACAGGGATGTTAAATTTCATTATATTATGGTCACTATTACCAAGTGGTCCAGCTACATTCATCTCTTGGACCTAATTCTGTGCTCTACCAAATCAAGAATTGCCTCTCCTCTTGTGGGTTCCAGGACTAGCTGCTCCAAGGAGCAGTCATTTAAGGTGTCAAGAAACTTTATCTCTGCATCCTGTCCTGAGGTGAGATGTACCTAGTCAATATGGGGATAGTTGAAATCCCCCATTATTATTAAGTTTTTTATTTTAATAGCCTCTCTAATCTCCCTGAGCATTTCACAGTCACTATCACCATACTGGTCAGGTGGTTGGTAATATATCCCTACTGCTATATTCTTATTATTTGAGCATGGAACTACTATCCATAGAGATTCTATGGTACAGTTTGGTTCATTTAAGATTTTTACTTCATTTGATTCTACGCTTTCTTTTACAGATAAGTGCCACTCTCCCACAAGGACAACCTGTTCTCTCCTTCCGATATATTTTGTACATTGGTATTACTGTGTCCCAATGATTATCCTCATTCCACCAAGTTTCTGTGATGCCTATTATATCAATATCCTCATTTAATACGAGGCACTCTAGTTCACCCATCTTATTATTTAGACTTCTAGCATAAACACTTTAAAAACTTGTCACTTTTTAGCTGTCTCCCATTACATGATGTAATAGAATGAAACCTTTTTTCATTTGACTGTTTTTCATTAGATCCTACCTGTATTGTATCTTCCATATTCTCCTCCTTACTAGGACATCAATAATCTCCATTAGTAGATCCTCCCCTAAGGGATGTCTCTGTCCGAACCACGTGCGCCTCCGCACCTGTCAGCTTTTCCCCAGCCCTTAGTTTAAAAACTGCTCTATGACCTTTTTAATTTTAAGTGCCAGCAATCTGGTTCCATTTGGTTTAGGTAGAGCCCATCCTTCCTGTACAGGCTGCCCCTTTCCCAAAAGTTTCCCCAGTTCCCCAGGCACAGTACAAACACATAATAAGAGACAGTCTCTGCCCTGAAGAATCAAAAAATTTAGTACAAAATGTGACCTCACCCCACAATGCCAAACTGTCTATCACACCTCATATGCTAACAGCCCAACTTCCTCCAACTCATGTGCCAAAACCTCTCTTTCTCTCCATTGATACTATTGCTTTTGTTTTGGTTTATCTTATTCCTATCCAAAGCTCTAGACACATGTTTACACTTATAAACATCATTTAAAAAAAATATCTGTAATTTAGAGATTCAACAGATACCAATTTATAGTGTCTCCCTCACAAAAGCCCCCAAAGTCCTCAATGTGACCATCTCATGAAATCCCACCAGACACAAACATCTCCAGCCACTTCAGCAATAGATTCCCAACCTGCTAAAATGTTTGTGTGGGGGGGGGGGGAATGGACTCTCAGAGACTTTGACTGTGTTCTTCACCCACCCCTTTGTATGTTGCTTGTCTTAGAGTTAAATATATACATATCTCCGCATATAGTAACTTTGCCGCTATGTTGAGGTCAGAAAGTTCACTGTTGGTGGCGTGGTTGGGTGGGTTTTTGAGGCAAAGAACACTGATTTACCTATAGGTGGGTGGCATAAGAAACATTCCAGAAATAATAGCTGATTTTCAGAGGCTGGGGTTTCCAAACTGAGGCCTTTAGGTGCTAACTCAGTACAAATAAAAATTAATAGGTACTTTAGAAATAGCAACAATAGTCTTTTCTCACCCATGTTGATGGAACCACTTGGGTAAGTAAAGGTTACTCATATGAGTAAGGTTTTGTATGATCAGGACTTATTGTTATAAACATCTTCATGGAACTCTTAGCAGGTGACTACCTCACATGGCTTGTGTAGGCTCAATACTCAACTCCTTCCTGGGCTTGGATTTTGACGAACAAGCAATATGACAAAAGTCCAGGCCACACCTGGACCCCAAGGATGGCTGCTTATATGATCCAAGCTCAGTGTTTCTCAGCCAATATTCTAGGTCCCAGGCCTTAGACCCAAGGTCCCTCTATCAGGGCAGCCAACATTCAAAGCCTTCTTCCTCCCTTATTAGTTCCTCCAGCCAGAAGCCTTGCCTTCCCCTGTCCTCAGAAAAGACCATTAACCACATATCACTGGAACCTCTTAAAAACCAAGCACTATTTCTGCCTGCTTTTCTTCAGGTCAGTGACAAAAGAGAATAGGTCAAGTCTATGATTAAGTGGCACTTAATTCAAACCTCATCAATGTAATACTTCCTACTACGGCAATTTATCAATATTTAGTCATTTTTTCTAAGGCTAAGGCTCTTTATGTATTCTGTTTTCCACCTGTAATTTTAGATCAGTGGCAACTCTGTCATTTTGGGCTCTCTGCTGTGTTACAAGTTATTGCTATTTTTGGATGTTAGATGTTAAATTAAAAGCATTTCCAATATGGTCTTGCAATGAACACAAAGAGAATACCATCAACTTCCAGCTGAATCACTTCCTTCCAGCCCACTGAAATATTCCAACTCATCCCAACACTCTTCCTATTCCTTTGAGGGAGAAATGACTCTTGCAAGTGACACGGGAAGACACACACACACAGAGGGTATGTCTACACCCAGCCACTAGTTTGGCGGCTGGCAATCAAAGTTCTGGGTTCGACTTATCGCGTCTTGTCTGGACGCGATAAGTCGAACCAGGAAGTGCTTGCCGTCGACTGCGGTACTCCAGCTAGACGAGAGGAGTACCGCGGAGTCGACGGGGGAGCCTGCCTGCCGCGTGTGGACCGAGGTAAGTTCGAACTAAGGTACTTCGAACTTCAGCTACGTTATTCACGTAGCTGAAGTTGCGTACCTTAGTTCGATTTGGGGGTTTAGTGTAGACCAAGCCAGAGCCTACTCCAGTGCCTTGCTGCCCCTTCCAGACCAATGCCCTGGTATCCTCTTATTGGAGAAAAACTTATCCTCACCCCTTACTTAGATCCCTGCTCATTTCCTCTTTCAGGGGTGAAAGAAAACAGATACTAAAAGTTAGAGTATTTAGACATTTAAAAAAAATATATAACAGCTATCACTGTGGTTTTCAAAGCCATTCAGCTGAAAGGAATAAAAGGCACTTCTCCACTCAACATAACACCCCCAGTGGGAAGTCCTGCTCCTCCATAAATCTTAAATGGAAGGGCAAGGTGTTGGAGGGAAAGTGTCAAACAGACTGATAGAGGGGCATGCTCGTCACCCTGAGAGGGCAAGTATGAAGCAGGGAAAGCAACCAAGAGGAGGGTCCAAGATAAAGTGGGGGATGGATGGGGCCATTGACTTTAAAAGCAAATTTTGTCTGACTAGGACTGTTCGGATAGAACAGCTTGTTTGCCAAGTTACTCATAACAGGGTGTCTTTGTATTTCAAAGACAGAATACTTTGGTGCTAAGAGGGGGGTTTTCGCAGCTGTTTTACTGTCAAGATTATGGGCTAATTCTTCTTGGTGGATCCATCCAAACAACGAGCCCCTGTAGACGGGTTCAGTGTAGTTGGTATTCATGAGGAGAAAACAGGTGCAAAGGCTTTCTCTTCTTGGAATAGGCTGCCAAATGTTTAGATGTGGTACTTTGGAAAATCCCACTACATGCCTATCTGCATCTCCAGGAGCTTAAATACCTTTGGAAATTAGGCCCAAAATAACAATTTTTGGAAAGTAACAGTTAAATTATACTTGGCAAGGTATTTGCCAGGCTTTGACACGCTACATGAGCATATGTGCACATATGGAGTCCTCCACACACACACTGGGGATGGGGGGAGGAGAAAACTAACTATTTTGCAGCTGTGAGTGATTTTTTTTTTCCACTGAACTAGACTTACATCTAGCTATGGGTTGTTAAAAGTCAGGGAAGTGTCAATACCTGCAGTCTATGGAATCTATGATGGGTAATATGTTACAGACAGAGCATGGATCAATGTACAACACTAAAAAGTGATACAATTATGTTAATTTGTTATCTGATAGCCATGGGTGTAAGTAAATCTGGTAACAGACAGGTTCCTGACAGTCATTAAAGGGATTTTTTTTTCCTCTTTCAAAATTGGGGGAAATTCCCTGCTTTTATCATAGTTCTGCATAAAATTGACCTTTCTATTCTTTTTTCCCCCAGTAGCCCCAAGTCTCAGACCTATATATTGGAATTGAAGTAGTTCACTTACATTACCTTAATTGGGGATTGATTTTGCTTATTGCACCTAAACTCCTCTTTCAGCCTCTTCTTATGGTTATAGATTTTGAGCCACCACCATTTATATAAATATAAATAAATAAATAAATGAATTAATAAATAAATAGTGAGAGAGAGACAGACAGAGACACACACACACACTTTTGGATGAAAGTAGGTTTCCTCACATCCTACCCATTTTCTTTCCCTCTTATTTATTATCATAATTATTATGTCCCACTCTGGTCATCCTGAGCAAGATCTTCAGCTGATGTAAGTCAGTGTTCTTCCATTGAAATGAATGGAATGAAACACATTTACTCCAGCTCCTGCCTCCATTTGTGAAAGGTCGGATGTGTGTTTCCACAGCTCATCATGGCTTGCTAGTAGCTAGGAGGGGACATCTGAGAGCAATTCCTTCAGCCCTTGACACTTCATAGAATACAATGAAGGTTCTAATATATCCTGAATTGCAATTCCCTACATGTCAACACAGCATGCTGCTACCAGACTTCTGGGCTAGACAGTACAATGCTATTTTCAACAGGCTTGACTGCAAGTTTGAGAACTCTGTTTCAAAAAGCTAAAACACATGTCCATGAAAGAAAGAGAATGAATGATAATCTTTCATTAAAACTGCCAAAGAACTATTCAACATTCATCAACTCACTTTACTCTCATTAGCAAATTTAAACATCCACTTTGGCAACCTTTTACTTTCCTTTTGAGATGATAGTATGTGGTTAAACTAGTTTTATACAGAATAATTGGTAATACAGTAGAACCTGAGTTACAAACACCAGAGTTACAAACTGACTGGTCAACCACACACCTCATTTGGAACCGGAAGTATGCAGTCAGGTGGCAGCAGCAGCAGCGAGAGAGAGAGAAGTAAATACAGTACAGTGCTGTGTTAAACGTAAACTATTAAAAAAATAAAGTTTAAAAAAGATTTGACAAGTTAAGGAAACTTGTTCTGTGCTGGTTTCATTTAAATTAAGATGGTTAAACGCAGCATTTTCTTCTGCTTGTAAAGTTTCAAAGCTGTATTAAGTTAATGTTTGGTTGTAAACCATTATGTTTTGTTCTGAGTTATGAACAACCTCCATTCCCAAGAACTGTAACAGATTCTAATTTTCCATGAAGACCTGAGATGATTCATAGAAGACTAGGTTTCATGCAGAACATTTCACGCTCTGCAATGCCTGTAGAATCAAACCAACTCTTTGTTTTTTTCAATGATCATTACCTTTCCACCACAAACCACCTCTTTAGAACAGATTATTTCCTAAATCCCAACCTCCTAATGAGTCAAATTTAAAAGAACACAGATGATGATTTGTGATGGCACAGACAATGCAAGCTTCTAGATGAGACACTTGCTTAGCCTTGACTTTACAGTGTAATCAGATATATTCTGTTTTTCATATTACCCCCAAAGTGCCATGGAATTGCAGCAGTCTGAAAACGATATGTACTCTTATAGCCCATGAGTCCAAGCCTGCAGCCTGGCCTCCGGCAATACTCTCATTAAAGTCATAATATTAAGGTAATTATTGACTCACAGATTTTAGACAACATGGAAGTAGCAAGATTTTATAAGGGATATTAAAAGAGTCACCAAGTTGTGATCTACATGATTGTATTTTAGTTACCCTCAGTCCTCTTCATCCCAAGACAGCAGAGCAAACCTAAGGATTTCATAGAAGCAGCCTAATGTTTGGTGGCGAGTTGAACTGACCGTTGGATATGCAAATGTAAAAATGACACAAAATGGATAGACAGCTATCCAGGTGCTTTCCAGACTCTCACTGTTAAAGGTTGGTTTGAATTTTGGATGGAGGTTCATTTCAGTTCATATATTGTTTGTTTCTATTCCTATTACTTGCTCACAAGTCTACTAATTGGTGTTTTTAACTACAATAATGCGTTGTTCCCAATGAGATAAAGTGCACTGCAAATTTCAAAGATGAATGGAAAAGAAATTAATTCAATATCGTTACTCACGGCATGAATATGATTCATAATGTCCTTTTGACTTTTCTCTTTTTAAAAAGGGAAAGAGAAACTGACCATTAGCTAAAGGGTCTTAACTGTAGTAAAGTATTAATATATTATAACATATGGATTTGGTCTCTGTGTACACACTATCTTGCTACAAACCCATGGACTTAAAGAGTTAGTGGACAGTACACTTATAAAGCTTTAAAGAAACATTTTGGAAAACTTAAGAGTGTTCTCATCATTTCTTTAATTTGCCAGTTATAGTATTTCTACAGTGCTTCATCAGGAATGTTACTTATGATATCAAGAGAAAAGAACTAACCAGTGAATACCTATAGGATGCTTAATTCTAAGCATCACTTAAGCAAATCTGTTGAAACTTTTGCCCCCATCCTAGTTCAGGTGAAAATGGGATAATTATTCCATAATGGGAAGATGGCAGAATTTCACTATTCCTCAGTTGTCACTCAAAGACCTTGTTACACATAGATCAAAGTCACATCACTGAAAAGTCAACTGCCTTATCAATCAAATATTCTGCTACATTTCTTTTTAAACTTGTATCAGCACCATCTACCCAAATGTGCCTGACAATGTGGGCAGCTAGTCACACTATAGAAAAAATAATGAAATTCAACTGAATTGTTTACAGCTGCAGTACTATAAAGTATGGCTGTCAAGCAATTAAAAAGGTTAATCGTGCAATTAATAGCACTGTTACACAATAGAATACCATTTATTGAAATATTTTGAATGCTTTCTACATTTTCAAATATATTGATTTCAATTACAACACAGAATACAAAGTGTACAGTGCTCACTTTATATTTATTTTTGATTACAATATTTGCACTGTAAAAACAAAAGAAATAGTATTTTTCAATTCACCTAATGCAATACTGTAGTGCAATTTGTTTATCATGAAAGTTTAACTTACAAATGTAGAATTATGTACAAAAAATAACTGCATTCAAAAGTAAAACAATGTAAAACTTTAGAACCTACAAGTCCCCTTTCCTATTTCTTGTTCAGCCAATCGCACAGACAAAAAAGATGGTTTACATTTGCAGGAGATAATGTTGCCTGCTTCTTGTTCACAATGTCACCTGAAAGTGAGAACAAGTGTTCGCATGGCACTGTTGGAGCTGGCGTCACAAGATATATTCATGCCAGATGTGATAAAGATTCTTATGTCCCATCATGCTTCAACCACCATTCAAGAGAACATGCGTCCATGCTGATGACAGGTTCTGCTCGATAACAATCCAAAGCAGAGCAGACCGACGCATGTTCATTTTCATAATCTGAGTCAGATGCCAACAGCAGAAGATTGATTTTCTTTTTTGGTGGTTCGGGTTCTGTAGTTTCCACATCAGAGTGTTGCTCTTTTAAGACTTCTGAAAGCATGTTCCACACTTCATCCCTCTCAGATTTTGGACGGCACTTCAGATTCTGAAACCTTGGGTCGAGTGCTGTAGCTATCATTAGAAATCTCTCATTGGTACCTTCTTTGTGTTTGGTTAAATCTGCAGTGAAAGTATTCTTAAAATGAACAACATGTGCCGAGTCATCATCCGAGACTACTATAACATGAAATATATGGCAGAATGCAGGTAAAACAGAGCCAGAGACATACAATTCTCCCTCAAGGAGCTCAGTCACAAATTTAATCAATGCATTATTCTTTTAACGAGCGTCATCAGCATGGAAGCATGTCCTCTGGAATGGTGGCCGAAGCATGAAGTGGCATATGAATGTTTAGCATATCTGGCATGTAAATACCTTGCAATACCAGCTACAAAATTCCCATGCAAATACCTGTTCTTACTTTCTGGTGACACTGTAAATAAGAAGCAGGCAGCATTCTCTCTCAAATGTAAACAAACTTGTTTGTCTTAGCAATTGGCTGAACAAAAAGTAGGACAGAGTGGACTTGTAGGCTCTAAAGTTTTGCATTGTTTTGGTTTTGAGTGCAGTTATGTAACCAAAAAAAACCCTATGTCTGTAAGTTGCATTTTCATGCTAAAGAAATTGCATGAGGTGAACTGAAAAATACTATTTCTTTTGTTTATCATTTTTACCATGCTCCAGTTGTGGCTCCTTCAAAGGCTTTGTCAGCTGGGGCTGACATTACCAGGTTAGGAACTATTTTCTAATTAATTTTAAAATAATAATATATGGAAACAGGAAGAAGTTTTAAGTTGTGAATTATGAAAGCAAGTCTTTGTTAGAAAACACTTGCAAGTTTCCTACTATAGTCGAGTACAAACAGTTAATTAACCAATTCAGTGTCATATTGCATCTGTGTCCCTGTAGCAATAAAGTTTACACAGCTGGTAAATTTTAGAAAAGCAATTACAAGATCATTTTGAAAGTTTGGGAGACTCTAAACAGCATTAAAGACTAAATATTAATTAAAACAAGTATTTAAATGTCTTATAGGACTTTGAGGTACTAATGAACTCAATTAGGAGCAATGATCAAGTTTACAAATTAAACTACTGGATTATATATTATGCAAGCATGAGTTTGTTGGTGTTTTCTGTATAATAAGGCTACTTTGCCCCTGGATAATAAATCTAATTTTCAGATGTTCATTATTTGGTTTAAAATGTTGTTGCATAGCAGAAGCACTAAGACATTTTTGAACTTCTACACATTCTAAATAATTTTTAAAAAGAACAAAACTTTGTTTTATCTGATAATTTTTCATTTGAATTTCTTTATTAGTCTATTTTAAAAAGAAACATAGGGCTAGATTCTGTGCTGTTATATTGATGTAAATCCAGTGTAAGTGACAGACATATCTTCCCGTAGGAATACATAGAATCAGTGCTAAAGGCATGGAGTTTGGGTTTGGTGTTTAGATTTTTATGTGAATTCTCTGACGTTCTGGAGTCTTTAAAAAATGGCTCAATGTGTCATGCACATGAGACTTTCATGGTATTTTGTCAATTCTGGTTTCAATCTCATCAAATGGAAACCAGAAATGAAAGGGGGGGGAGGGAGGGAAGAGAAGGAGAAGGTTAACAGAGAGAGAAATATCTCCAAACATTTGA
The DNA here is from genome assembly GCF_002925995.2 of Terrapene triunguis. Lineage (NCBI taxonomy): Eukaryota > Metazoa > Chordata > Testudines > Emydidae > Terrapene > Terrapene triunguis. The sequence goes on from NW_020664413.1 coordinate 46,267,460, forward strand.
GTTTCGGTTGAGTAAAATCGGGGAAGGTTGAGGAATATGGGGTCTTATTTTCCTAAACAGACATTCCAAAGAGCCAACTCCACACTTTTTTTTCTTTTTTTTTTTTGATAAACCCCATTCTTCAGGGGAAATTTTCAGTAAAAAAAAATATTGAATACCCTCACCAGGATGCTCAGGAGTTCTTATATTTAGAACAGTCCCTCCAAATGGCATAGGGCTCAGGCTGAGGATGTGTAGGACACACAGAACTGTCTCCCAACAACAGGGATATAAGGTGGGTGATCTGAAGAGCTCTGTGTAGCTCAAAAGCTTGTGTCTCTCACCAATAGAAGTTGGTCCAATAAAAGATATCACCTCACTTACGCCGTTTCTCTAATATCTTGTGACCACCATGGCTACAACACTGCATTTACCAACAATAATGTCCTGGGTGGAGTCAGGAAAAACTATCTTTCTTCGGGATGTTTTCCAGACACTTCTAGCTGATCAGAGACAAATGATCTAGATATATGATCGGAGAAACAAATTCAAATAAATCCAACTGTCCTCCCCACTGCTGCTTAACAGAAAATGGAGCAGTATGAAAGCATGTGCATTACACAAACATTTTACAAATTGTTAGGATTTCTTTCTCCACTGCTTTTTTTTTTTTTTTAACTGATTCATCAACGGTGCTTGATTTGTTCTGTAAGCAACCTGATTAGTCACTAGGAGCACCCATGTGTTTAGTTTTTTGTTAATTAATGCAGCATGTGTCATTTTGAAAAATAATCAAGGCCCCATTAATGCTAGGATTCATTTAACACTTCTCAGTTAGGGCCCAATCCTGATCCCAAGAAATCAACTGCACAACTCCCTCAGGCTCTTAACAAATGGATTAAGAGGGGCTTTTTTTTTTTTTGCAGGTGATAACTTGCAAAAAAAATACATAAGGATGTCAGTATCTTTATCCCCATTTGACAAACGGGGAAACTGAGGCACAAAAATAAAGCAATTTGCCCAAGGTCATACAGCAGGCCAGGAATAAAATCCAGGTCTGCTGAATCCAAGTCCAGTGCTCCATCCACTAGGACACATTGCTCTTTCGTTTCTTACCCTAGTCTTTTCTGTGTTCCAGCTCAGTGGACTATGAAATATTTCAACATCAAGGGTATGTCTTAGCAGAAAGGGAAGAGAACGGAAACTGGCACGAGTTATTTAAAATGCAAAAGGAGACCAAACCCTAGATTGTATATGGCATTGCTCCCCCCACACCATAAGGTAATGATAATGGGATTATGAAAGTAAGGTTAAAAAGGCTATTTGACTATAAATGTCAGTCTCCAGCTGCTCATAATTTTCTCTGAAACTCTCATTTGGGGCTGAAATTTGTCATGTTTTGATAATATTTGAACACAAATCCATTGCTGATTTCGATGACTAGAATTCATAGGAAGTTTCATCACGAGCTTTTAAACCATCCGAGGGCTCAGGGAGACCATGCTGGTTTGGGACATGAGGGCGTGCAGCCAAGGATAGGGCTTCTCCCATGCAGTTTTAGAAGCCCTGATCTTGCCCCCTTGCCCTCCACCACACACAAGCTGCAGGATGTGAAGGAAATCTTCACATTGAAATTCAGTTGTCCTGATTCTGTCCCCCGCTATGGCCCCTTTACTCCACTGCTGTGGAATTAAGGAAGAACAGTCTCCTGCAGAATCCCCCCTCACACAAATGAGTGTCCCTCCGAATGCAGAGTTTGCAGCACAGAGGTTGGCATAGGGGCAAGCCAGAGGATGCAAGGGGCAAGCCAGGGGATGGAATATGGCTAGCATAGCCAGCCGGCTGTTCTGAGCTTTAGAGCAGCGCAATAGTAACAACGTATGACAGTCACCACCTTGGCCCACATGCCTGGGAATGAATTGGGGACCTCCAAAGCTAAAAGCATGACCTTCTACAACTTGAGCTAAAGCTCTCAAGGTAGTAGGGCTGTTACAGACTCATATCTTCTGCAGATCAGACACAGAGGGAAACCTATAACATACTGTTGGTGAGTATATGCATAAGTGCTGCAATTTAGGGTATGTCTACAGTGGAGCTGGAGGTGTAGTCTCCAGCTCAGGTAGCCATATGTGTGTTTGCTTTGATCAAGCAACATAGCTGCAGCTGCACTGGCAGCAAGACTAGCTAGCTGCCTTAATCACATACCTAGGGTTTTCGACTGGATCGTACTCGGGGGGGGGGGGGGGGGGAGAGGGGGGCGCTCATCCATCATGCCTCTCTCACTACTATGGCCAGACTGCTATTTTTAGCACACTGGCTCCATCAGACCTAGGACTTTTACATCTACCCCAAGCTGGAAATTACATCTCCAGCTGCAGTGTTTAGAAAAGCCCCAAAGACACTCGGTCAAGTGCCTCTCATTTTCAAGGATATCACTTTAGTCGCAAAGTTACCTATATACAGTCCACCCAATTTGATGTCCCCATTTTTATTTGTGAAAGTTATTTTTACATCAGATAAGCGGAATCAAGAAACAAGATTCTAGAAAGATTCTATTTGCATTAAAAGAATTAAACCCACAGCATTTTTAGATTCCTGAATGAGTAATATTTGTGTGTGCCCCATTCCACATTTGGGCCCAGGCAGGTCATATGCCCCTTCAGGCCTGCTCTACCGTGTGGGAGGTGCTGGCCAGGCCCACAATTCAGAAAGCACAACAGTGCCTAAACCACTTCTACTCTCCCCCAGTCTGAGCTGTCTCTCCTGCGCTGGCCCACAGTTTCTTCGGTAAATCTTTGTACCCCATAGAAGTTCATAAGAAAGCCCTAAATCTCAAACTTGTCTAGTTAGTACGCAGCAAGCCAGGATGTGAATGCACAGCACACTAGCCTGTCACACACCAACTGACTCCTCGGACCTTGCTGTTGCACACTACAAGTTACATAGCACAGGTACAACTTGTCCATGTGCTCAGTTAGTGCATGGCAAGCTAGCATGCTGTACATTCACAACTTGGCTTGCCACACACTGACTAGCCATGTAGACGAGAACTCTGCGTCTGTTCTATCTCCAGGCATTGCCTTCAAGTTCAGGCACCCTTTTATCAGTACTAATAGACTTTTGAAGAGTGATTGAACCAAAGAGTGAAAGATAAAGCTAGTAAAAGATGTAGTTTCTCACTAGCTGCATTGAAACTGCCAGTCTGCAGCTTTCAGTTTCAAACAGAACATCTTTTCTTTCTTCAGGAGCATTTGTGGTTGTGTGAATTTCAATAATGCTTACCCACAATTTTGGTGGCTTTTAAACTTTATTAAAAAAGCTTAATCAGAATCAATAAAAATTCTTGATTGAAGGGTTTCTTTTTTAATAAAATGCAAAAAGCCGCCTAGCCAGTATATGAGAACTACAAAAACCTATGGCCAGCAGGCACTTTCAGTTTTTAATAAGGAGCTTTTCCTCCTCTGTATGCAAAAGCACATTTCAATAGCATTCACAATTGCTGTAGCACCTTTCAACTTTTACTTTTCATTAACTAGGGCTTAATAGGGAGTAATGTAGACTTCTTATTTTAAATTCTATGATTAAACTGCTGCACAATGGGTATGGAATGTTGGTTTTACTACCCAGATTATGAAAGCACTAAAAATTCAGACAGTGACATGCAGATGAAACTGTACAATACTGCAAAAGTCCTGAGATGACTTCTACAGTGGGCCTCAGAGGCCACTTAAAATCAAGGGGCTAAATGTAATATGACTGTAAGGTTAACAAGTGACAATTTACATACACTCCAGTATACAGATAGTTTTATATGAAACTCTATTTCATTTTTAACATTGGCCTCAGAGAAACAAGCTGCATATTTTGTGTACTGTAAAGAATTCAGAAAGAGTCTGTATTAAAAAAGCAACTATTTTGAAAGGCAAAATTCCAACCTTATGTGATCATCCGTTGCTCCCATTGACTTTAATGCAAATTACATACCTATATCCAAGTTACACCCATCTGCAGAATTTAACCCAATGTGTTCAAGTTAAGCACTTAAGTACATTAAAAGAAGTCTTAAAAGACTTTTCCTAACAAGAGTTTGAAGACTATTTGGCCAAAATGCTTGCACTCCCTTAGACTTTATAGTAGATTTTACTTTCTGTGCACAAAAGCCATTTTGCCAGATACTTCCATGTGTTCATTCTCTTGGAGTATCACTCTTCTCCCCATCTTTGGTGGCATCTCTGTTCTGGGTCTACCAGCCCCAGTGACCTTTTAGAGAATGTGGATAAATTGCTTAGCATTAACAACTATTTCTCTTTCAACTCAGACTCATTCTCCCTTTGATGTCAACCGCTCAACAGAGAGGAGTTGTGGAGAGCTGCTGGAAGCAGAAACTGACATTGCTTCATGGACACCTGCCCAGCCAACTCTCTCTGTGCCTTGAATGAAGATATATCTATCACAGATAAGTAGGAACACCACATTTCAGCAGGGGATCTTGACTCTTTTCTCCTTTTCAGCATGATTTTCTGGCATTCACGCACCTTTCAAACTTAAAATGATGAGTACTGTCCCTAATTTCTCTACCTCAGAAGAGAGTTGCAAGGCTTAAATTGTTAGCATTTGCAAGGCATTTTAGATCTTCAAATGGAAGGCATTATAAAATTACAAAGCACTGTTGCACCTTCCAGACTCCACCTCACCCTGGAAATCCTTACTTCCCACTCAGATTGTCCAACCTGTATCCTACAACTGTATGTCTCAAGAAGATCAACCTCTTTCCAACTCTGGCTTCAGTTCTATTCCCTGAAGAATGAGCTTTCGAGACTTGCCAGACATCTTATATGCACTAGGACCAAGCTGTCAGTGGAATATCTAGCTGCAGTAGGGTATTACTTGAATAGGATGCCACTCCATCGCAAATGCTGGGCTTCAATTTGCTATGAAGGGGAGCTGGCAAGCTTCAGTTTCAAACTATTGCTTGATATTTGTCATCTGGTGCTCAAGCTTTTTAATTTGTTTACATTATTTACACCATGTTTCTAAAAGTTCCTTCCCCCCTCCCATTGAAAACACTACAGATACATTTTGTTTTGAAAGGTGCCTTAGTTTACATCATTATACCCTGTTCAAAGTTGGCTAGTCACAGAGGGTAAGCCATTACGTACACAGTTCTCTGTAGGAAATGCCAGCTTTTGGCACATGGATTGAGGAGACTTGATGAGATGGTGCCTGGGGAAAGCAACAAAGGACCCTGCACTTTAGGTGGAGTTTGAGCACTTCCATGGTCCGCTTTATTGTAAAATATAAAAGACCTACTCCTTTAAGGACCAAACACAGATACTATGCATCAGGGCTTTCTTCAGCAAAAGTTCAGTTTCTTGAGAAGGTCTGACTTGTTTCAGCCAAGTCTGAAGGTCTCAGATGTGATAAAGTTGAAGGAGGAGTGAGAAGAAAAACCCAGCTCCTATCCTTTTCAAAAGGTTCTTCTACACTCAGGCCTCAAGCTGTCCACAGCACATACCTGGAAGAATGAACTGGGTGGAATTAATTCCTTAGCCTGACACAGCTACTACCCTGAAAATCCCTTTATTTTAAGGCAGGCAACTATGGGCCTTTCTTTGGTTGGAAACATTTAACCTGTTTCCTGACAGCCACTGGACAGGATCTGTGCACCCCTCTAGACATCTCTAGAAGTTGATTTAAGGAAAGCATTCACAAAGTCTATAAAAATGTGAACCCATTTCCCCTTAAAAAGAAAACCCTGCACCACAGAATTGCCTGCTCTTAAAATTTTCAGGGTAATTCGTTATCCATGATCCTGGGTTATGAAAAACTGACATCTTGCTGTTGGCCCAGAGCTGCATATAAGATTTTTGTTGCATTTAATGTGTGTTTTCCCAAAGACAGGAAAATGTAAAATAATATGAATGGTCTGACCCTTTGGCCCTCCTGGAGGGAGTGGGGAGCTTTAATAAAATCTTGCATACTGCTTGAAATAAGAATAATTACAATTTTATAATGTGGAGTGCTTTTGAGGATCTATTTTTTAAAATACTATTGAAACCTGAAGCCAAGATGAAGTTTCATTTTTAAAATCATATTTCATAGGTGCAGTGCCAGGACCATGACATACAATCCTTTTGTGAGGTCAGAACCATAAAATATTGCCATTGTTCTTTTCACTTATTTTCAAATTACAGATTGTGTACACAGTATATCCTGTATATGTATACAATCCTATACACAAGCTATATAGACACTTCAACCATGAGTAATTAGTTAACAATACTAAGTATTAAAAATTTATAAGGACCAAACACAAATGAAACAATTAAGGAAGCAACAACATAATACTGCCATCTCATGGCAAAAACATAAGGTAGTATTGTTCAGATATAACAAGGAAAAGAGTTAGTGTTTAAAACCTAAATACTAAATTTGATTTACAAAAAGGTAATAACTAAAATAGTTCTATTAAAGGCTTGTCTACCTGAACAATTAGTTCATGACAAGCTGGGGTATGAGTCTATCTGGCACTAGCCTGGCAGGGTCTAACACTCCATGTTTACTCTAATGACATGCATTAACAGTTCATTAGATCCTCTTTAAAATGGAACTAGCTCAAAGCACTCTAATGAACTGTTAGTGTACATGTTGTATGCAGTCTAGTTGTAGTTGTGATGCTCAGAGTACCTTTCCCAGACCCGAAGAAGAGCTCTGTGTGGCTTGAAAGCTTGCCTCTCTCACCAACAGAATCTGGTCTAATAAAAGATATTATCTCACCCACCTTGTCTCTGTTAGTGCACATGGACAGTTAGATTGCTGGTCAGCAGGATTTACAAGGAGAATTAGACCCTGCCAGGCTAATGCAAGGTAGGATTCACCCCCAGACTTGCCATGAAGTGATTGTTCATGCAGACAAGCCCTTAGAGTTACAGAAATATTTGACACAGAAGGCAGAACTACCTGAAATCACATTTGATTTGAGTTTGAACTACATCCACACAGAGGTCAGATGAAGAACAGAGCCATTATCATAACATACCGACGGTTCATTTAGACCAGTATCCCATCTCCAATAGTGATTGGTACCAAATGCTTTAAAGGAAGGTGCATATAGTAGAATAAACCACCCATAGGGGACAATTTCTTCTAAACTGTTAGATGACAGTTTACTTACGCTGTGAAACATGAGGGTTCATATCCTTGAAGGGGGAAAAAAAAGTCTCTCTCTCTCTTCTGTTGAATGTAACTGGATGTTCTCAGTAGCCATACAAATGTCTAATCCTTTTTGAATCTTAATAAACAGTATTTCAATGATATATAGTGTCTATGAGTTCCATAGGTTAATTATGTGTTGTATTAAAAAATGTTTTCCTGTATCACATTTTGGGCTTTTGACGTCCATTCTGTCCAATATCAGGGTTTTAGCATATTGAGACAAGCCAATGTGTTAAAACAGTACATGAAATCTCTCTAAATATAAGGGGGTTACATTTTTAAGTCCTCTTTCTTATAAAGAAACCTTCCATTTTGTTTTTGTGAAGCCCTTGCAAAGCTGCTGCAACACCAGAACACAGTGTAACAGCACTGATGGTTTTTGACTCTACAGAGAATGAAAGGCAAAGACATCCAGAAGGGCAAACTAGTCCATCAGAAATCTGTCCTAGAAATCTGTCACTAGAACTGCAGGCTTTTCTACAAGCATCACAGCAGTCAGCAGTGAAGGCAGCCAAGAGATCAAACAAGGTCATGCAAGAAATAGCCAATACGGACCCAACACTGCTTGAAAAATACATGAAATGTAACAACTATTTTTGAATAGCATTAAGATCACAGTAAAAGCCAACAGAAGCTACTAAATAGAAATAGAAGGATGACACTCCATTTTCACTCAGTTCAGTTTATAAACAAAGACTTCATAAGGAGCGTTGTGCATGTGTTTACTTGGGCGTGGAGTGGATATGGATTCTTAGTATTATGTTAAGATGTTGAGTTTCATTTTAGTTTAGAATACATTAGATCAGAGGCCTCATTCGTGGCTTTTTTCCCAGCCCAAAAACGGAAGGCATGCAGAGAATCTCTCCTCATGATACGCTTATGCCACTGGTTGACCCAAGCCATAGCCTCCCCTGGGAGTGAGATAGGAGCAGGAATATAGTAAAGGGAACACTGCTCAAAAGAGAAAAGAAACAAGTGGGTCTCTCTAGGCCAGTAACCATGCAAGAGGTAAAGCAGAACAATGAGGCACATCATGACAACTCCCACTTCAAACTGCTGCAATCAAGAACAAAGGGCATGGATGTCAGAACTGTTTTTTCCTCCAGGGCATAAACACTTCAGTGAATGCCCTTTCCAAAGAGGTGCCCATTTTCCACTTCACTGCTGGGGGACTCTGGCCTTAAAATCAGGTGACACATGGCCTCTGTGCCACTCTTCCCCAGCTTGTTGCTGAGGTAGAGGGGAAAAGGAGGCATGGACAGAATAAAATATTCTACAATTTCTTTGACATTATTTGCCTGGCTTTACTCTCAAATTACATGATTCATAGGCCAAGTGACATTCTGTCACAATTCAGATGCTCACCAACAACTTAGCCCAGCCAACTTTTCACCTAAATCACTCAAGCATTGTGATAAGGAACAAAAAATTAAGTTTGTTTCTCTTTCAGTGTTTCCTTTATATTTTAAGAGGAAAGTGTCTGAGGGGAAACAAGGTGGAAATTTAACCAAAAAAAAAAAAAGGCAAGGAAAACAGCATAGAGATGTAAAAGCTCTGAAAGCACAGAGCAGTGCAAATGAAATTCAAAGATATGTAGAGAAGGTAGAAAAAATATAGTGTGAAAATTTTCAAAGGAAATTAACATTTTTCTATTCATTTGAAAAAGTTTCAATTACATTTTTATGATTTTGTAAAGAAATTATTTTTAATTGGAAAACTTTAATTTCATTTTTATGGGAAAATAACCACTCACCTTTTATCTTTTCCGCCATGGAAAAATGGAGTGGGGGTCTAAGTAAAACCATTTGAGAGAAAGTATTTTCCACCTATATTAAAAAAAATTTTTAAAGTTTAAAATGATTCATTTAGAAATTTTAAAAATGAAAAATTTGACCAAAATGAAAAAAAAAATCTGCAAATTTTTTTAGTTTAAGTGACAAGGCATTTTCAATTGAAAAAAAAATTGTTGGGAAATTTTCAACCATCTCCAAAGATGGAAAAGTTGCAGACCTTTGAGAGCTGCTTTCCTACTTTTTATCCCTAGCAATTCATGTTCACTCACATATACAGTGAAAGAACACTAGTGAAGGCGCGTGTTTTTAATTCTTTTAAATTATTAGAATACTTACCTCAAAAATCTGAGGTTTATTCATGCAAATACTCCTTACTGACATAAGTAGTCTTGTTGATTCTGGTGGAACCAATTACATTAGTGAGGAATACTCACATATGCAAGGGTTGCAGGATTCGCCAATAACAGCACTGGGTGAAAAAATATTCCCCCCCCCCCCAAAATTTTTTTAATTCTAATTTTTTTTGTTTGAAGGAATTTTTTGTTTAATGAAACTTTTAAAAAATTCCTACTTTGGAAAAGTTCCAGAATGGCAAAGTTACACTTTTTTTTTTAAATCACTAACTTTTGCAAATATGGAGGAGTTGTGAAAACGTAAACTGTGTGCATTGTGGGTGTGGAGGGGGAAGGAGATAAGTGGTGGGGGAGGAGGAGAACAGGAAAAAAAGAGAGACCAGGGAAACACAAACAATCCAAAATTTCCCATTTAAAAAAAAAATCTAATATTTTCCCTCAAGAAATGTTGTTTCCAGTTACATCCCTTTTTTGGGGGGGTGGGGAGGGGAAGGGAAGTTGTTGGCAAAATTTCAGCCAACTTTAGCCAATAACCTGAGGCTGTGGCTTTGCTCCCGAAAAGATGTGTCTTTACAATGAGATACATAATGTGAGTTACCTATTCACTGCAAAATCCTAGTGGAGACAAGGCTAAACTTTTTACTTTGACATAGCTAGGCAAGGTCGGCCTCCGTGAGGGGATATAGTGTTGAGCTCACCTAGCTATACTGAGGTAAACAAACATGACTTAGCACAGTTAATATTTATCTCACTGTAGAGCAACACCTTTTGGCAATGAAGGTATAGCCCAGCTATGGATAATGCAAAGGATTTGGACAATAGGAGTATTACTGTAGATTTCTCTGTTAAGTAAAATGTTGTTATAAAAAAAGGTAGTATTTTTAGAAAGAAGGGCCACAATATTTATCTGGTGGAGCACTTAAGCTGTTTTTGGATAATACGTAAAACCAATCATAATGAACCCTGGTTATTAAAACCCCAGTGGCACATTTCAAAACAGTAGGTATATACTGTAGTGTTAAAGCCTGCTGCTTCCATCCTCGAAGGGACTGTATTCCAGCGATGGATGAAGTGATTGCTGTAATCGTGCAATCAAACATTCATGGGCAGACACAGACCTGGTGGAACCCCACTGAACACTATAGGCCCCTGAGTGGAGTCAGTGGTTCATACACATGGATGTGATTGCAGGACTGAGCCCAGAGTTTGTAATCACTTGACTAACTGCAAAGTAAATTATGGAGCTTTGTTTAAATGATTCATTGTGAAAATATATTGTTTTGAAAAAATGAATAGCCTGCAAATACATGTTTTAAAAAATGAGTAGCCATATGCCTTCAAAGAGACAAGAGTAGCCAACAGTCTAATGACACCACACCTTCTCTAGGAGTTAGTAAGCAGCACACTCAGCAGCACAGTTAAGGGTGACGCCCTTGCTCACACCAAGGGCTGGTCTACACTGGGGGGGGGAAATCGATCTAAGATACGCAACTTCAGCTACATGAATAGTGTAGCTGAAGTCGAAGTATCTTAGATCGAATTACCTGGAGTCCACACGGCACGGGATCGACGGCCGCGGCTTCCCCGTCGACTGCGCTACCGCCGCTCACTATGGTGGAGTTCCGGAGTCAACGGTGAGTGTGTTCGGGGATCGATATATCGCGTCTTAACGAGACGCGATATATCGATCCCGGATAAATCGATTGCTACCCACCGATACGGCGGGTAGTGAAGACATACCCCAAGACATATCTTACTTCAATGGGACTATTCAGGCTATAAGGCAGGGGTGGCCAAAATGTGGCTTGCGAGCCGCATGCGGCTCTTTTACAGTCAAAGTGCAGCTTGCGGAGCCCCACACCTCTCCTACATTCTCCACCTACCTCCCTGCAGCTCACCGCTGCCTCTCCCCAGAGCTGCAGCTCCCAGCTTGCTGGCTCCAGCAGCTGCCATGCAGGGAGAGAGCCTGGCAGCACCATGTAACTGAGCAGGACCAGCAAACCCTGGCAAAAATCTCGGGGGGGGGGGGACATCTGCCTAGTGGGGAGGGGGATCTCAGGCCTTCAGGGCCTGCCTACTAAGGCTCAGGGCTTCAGCAGGAGCGGGGCGGAAACCATAAGCCCCAGCAGGCGCTTCCCATGGGGCTGAAGCCCTGAGTCCTGGCAGGCGCACCCTTGCTCTCGAACTTCTGAAGATTACCATATGCGACTCGAATTATCAGTAAGTTTGGCCACCCTGGGTATAAAGTATTTTTCATTGTTCATACAAGGCATCACATCCTGACCCAAAGAAAACAACTCCTAAAATACAATAGAAAATATGGTAATACAGTATATTTCAAACCAGATCCTTATCTGATTTCAATGGAACTATGCTGATTTATACCAGTTGAGGATTTGGCTCAGATTTTTAATTTTGCTGAAATAATTATTATAAAACTTAAGAATATAGATATTTTATTCCAACCACTGAAGGTACTATAAGAGAGGGGAAACATTTTTATTTGACAACAAATTTGAAAGCTTTCCCATTGTTTCACATTCACAAATAAGAGGATGCAGAAGCAAATGCTCCATTATTAGCATTATTATGAGGGGAAAAGGACACCCTGAAATATTTTAGGAGTCTGTAAACATGCTAACCTGTGGCAATGAGAGCCAGAGTAGATCATTCTGCACAAAAACAGTTGGGAATGTCTAAATAGGAGGACCGTATCCAGTACAATACAGAAATAAACATAACAAAATAATAAAGGGACTGCTTTTAAAAACTGCTGAGCACCCATAGCTCCAGCTGAAGCCAATGGAGTCTTTAGATGCTCAGGATCTCTGAAAAATCAGGTCCCTAATTGTCCAGCTCTCTTTTTTTTTTTTTCCTGTTAAGGAAATAGGAGCTCAATACTTCCGCCATTTTTAGACCATTTTTTATTTTCATTTATAAGTGACATTACTGAGATCGTTGTAAGGGAAAGCTGGCCTCATTGATTGATCCATACATCAACAGCAAGATCATCATCTTATCCACAGATACATAGCTGAAGGAATATCTTCTCTACTTTTCATTCCACATGACTAAAGCAGAGGGACGAATTTATGAACAGAGTAAAGAATCATGGAATTTTAATAAATGACATTCCCAATTGTTATTTATCTACTTTTGAATTTGAATGATGCTTTCTATTTCATTGCAGTCTATAAGTATCTACATGAGAAACATATTTAATAATGGGCTCTTCAATCTTGGAGAGAAAGATATAAGAATCCAATGCCTGGATGTTACAGCTAGACAAATTCAAACTGGAAATAAGGCATACGTTTTTAATGGTGAGAATAATTAACCAGTGGAATAATTTACCAAGGGTCATGGTGGATTCTCCATCACAGACAATTATTTAATCAAGATCGGATGCTTTCGCTAAAAGATGTGTTTTAGGAATTATTTTGGATAAGTTCTATGGCCTGTGATATGCAGGAGGTCAGACTAGATCAGCAGTTCTCAAACTGTGGGTCAGGACCCCATTTTAATGGGGTCGCCGAGGCTGGCTTAGACTTGCTGTGGCCCGGGGCCACAGCTGAAGCCCGAGCCCCACCGCCCAAGGGCTTCAGCCCTGGGCAGCGAGGCTCAGGTTACAGGCCCCCTGCGTAGGGCTGAAGCCGGCTTTGGTCTCCTCGCTCAGGGCAGTGGGACTTGGGCTTTGGCTTTGCCCCTCCCCCCCACCTGGGGTGGTGGGGCTCAGACAGGCTCAGGCTTCGGTCCCCACTTCTGGGGTTGTGTAGTAATTGTTGTTGTTCGAAGGGGGTCACAGTGCAATGAAGTTTGAGAATCCCTGGACTAGATGATCACAATGATACAATCTGGCCTTGGAATCTATGAAATCTATGAGTTCCAGTGATAATTTCAGACACTTGTTCTTCATAAATATAGATTGTGATCATACCTTCAGATCTTCCTCAACATTTCCATAGAACTATCAATTACAATTCAAAAGTAGATACAAAAATAATGAATGAGAATGGATGAAATTGAATAAATACCAATGAAAAATATTTATTTATAATCCTTCTCATGACTCTGGCCCAAAATGCCTTTTAGCAACATCAGGGAGTGCATAAAAAACTGACAAATACTTTCTACAAGCTACACAATGGCTACTTTTTAATAATACCATAGAACAAACTAATTCAGGTCCTCAAGTTGGCTCTCTTGGGAAGCAGGGATCATGAGCCTTTGCAAAGCAGTTTGAGGGATGGAGAACTGAAACTCTTTCAATTCACTGAAACTTCAAAACAATTCTTTTTCGATCTGACCCAAAGTGTTTGTTTTTTTTCCATTTTTCATCATTGCCAATGAACTGAAAAATCTGTTATTTCACTTTATTCTACTTAAGTGTTGCTTAGGATTTTGTGGGGGTCAATTTCACTCAGATATGAACATTAATTGACCTAAGCATCGTGGATATTAACATATATGCTGTACTATTATTTCTGTTAATTCAATATTGTAGATTCAAAAGTTTGTGTGTTCATGTTACACTTAAAGAATAATAAGTATAGGCATAGTTTGACTTTTATATTTGGGGTGGGACGGGGGAGAACAACTCCAGTCAGGCCAACAGGGCCATGCGTGGGGGGACAAATTCTGCACCTGCCCAAAGCTTGCCCCCTTCCAAACTATGGACCATGCTAATAAGGTGAACTGAGAAAAAGTTCAATAAAAAAGTAGGGTGCAAAATGTTTCAGGAAGTAGGCAGAGTAAAAAACCAAGAAGAGACGACTAGATGGAAGCGAGCCAAGCTGTATATATTACATAGAGATGTCCCACTTGGGTTAGCCCAGCTTTTGGGAGATGTTATTCTATCCCTACTACCTACCACAACATTTGCAAAATCTCAATTCTGCAAAGTTCACATGTGCCAAGCAACAACCAAAACCAAAAAAGGGTGCATCTGAACAATGCTACACACGATAGTCACATTTGGACAAATAGATATGGCTAAAGCAGGCCAAGGTATGGGCTGTTGGGACAGGACAGAAGATAATAAGCAGCAAGTTAGAGCTAGGGGAAGATTCCCAGGAAGCTTGACACTACTTTTGGCAGTGTAGGGGAGAACTGGGAAGAAGGATGCTGTGTACAGACACAAAATACTTAGCTAATCTAGCTATTTCTACTACAATTGCTACTTTATATTCAGATTGCCTGTCTGAGTACTGGCCTTGGGCAGCTGCTGGGAGCTAAGAATAGGGTGAGACAGAGATGCTGGGTGAGAGAAAAGGAGCAAATAAGTACTACAGTGAGATCCTCAGCATGTGCTGTATCAATGTGCAGTTCACCCAATGATACATAACAATTAGCAGTCATGAGATGGCATTAAGGAAGTCTCACTGAAAACGTTGCCCTCAGGAGTTCAAATCTACTACCAATGTGTTCAGACATCTCATATTCCAAGTATAGAATGAGTTTAAATTATGTTTCCTTCTTATTCCTTTCATAGGTTCTATTATATTATTAAAGTTGTATTTATATGGTACATTTCAAAATACAAATAAGTGATATAAATATCAGTTCAAGAATCAGGAAGGAAAAAACTCTGAAGTGATCTGGAGGTAGCTGCATCCAGCCACAATACTTCTGCCATGACATAGAGTCTTGTCAGAAAGGAGATCCCAGAGAGCCCACTAAAAAAATTAATTAATTAATTAAAAAATCGTATCAAACAAAAACAATTTCTGTGACATAACTAGAAGCAGCAGCAGCAAGTTTGTCAGAACAGTTGTTATATTTCTAAGCACTTTTAAACGTGCCAACTAGGGCCCTGATCCTGCTACTACAATGCCTGGAAAGACCCCTGCGCCCACACAAGTTCCCATTGATTTCAGTGAGGCTCCAAACATTTAATAATACAGGATCAGAGACAAGAACTGTACACGGTTTGGATGCGAACTCAGAAGGACAGAGAAAGTTGGCATATCATATCTGTGACTAGACTGTTCACAATTCTGAATATGCAATAGCCATTCTGTGTCATATAGAGGGTATACTTAAAGGTTCATTTCAGCTTCAAATGTATTAGTGATTCCAACAATATTCCTTTAACTTTAAATATATAATGTTGCTAAGACCAGTAACACCTCAAAAAAGAGCACGAGTTTTAAGTGTGTGAACTGGATCTTAATTTTTAATTATTTTTTTTATTTTTTTTTAAATAAAGTTTGATAAGATCTGGCTGCTAGCAGATAGTTCACAACTGTTTTGAATACATTTATATCCCTTCTTAAGCATCCTCTTCCCCCCTCATTTACAGTGGGGAACAATGCAAAAAATAATGTAACCAAATATTTGGACATTAATATCCAGCCCACATTTTTTCCAAGCTCCAGACAAATGAGTTACCAGACTCCAAAGAATGTTTTCATGGTGGCCAGAGAGAATTTCTCTCTCATGGCTTTCCTATGTCTAGTGTATCTTTCCTTTCATAGTACTAAATGTGTGCCAACAAGCAGGAATAATACACCTCTATTAATCTAACATGAAAGCTTTGCTGTATTATTAATTCTCCATATTAGTATTCATTTTCACTAATATGATCTACAAGATGCTAATATGATTACACATTAGATTGCTTACTAGAAATAGGATTATGCTTATTAACCAATAAAGCACTAGGATACAAGATATGATGGAAGATTACTAAACATGAGCTAGTGGACCAGAAACTATGGCAGTGGTTCTCAACCAGGGGTACATGTACCCCTAGGGGTACGCAGAGGTCTTCCGGGGGTACATTAACTCATCTAGATATCTGACTAGTTTTAAAACAGGCTACATTAAAAGCACTAGCTAAGTCAGTACATGTAAAATGTACCATGTAAAATTTCATACAATGACATATTTATACTGGTCTATATACACTAAAAAGTATAGTATTTCTATTCCAATTGATTTATTTTATAATTATATGGTAAAAATGAGAAAGTAAGCAATTTTTCAGTAGTAGAGTGCTGTGACACTTTTGTATTTTTATTTCTGATTTTGTAAGCAAGTAGTTTTTAAGTGATGTGAAACTTGGGGGTACGCAAGACAAATCAGACTCTTGAAAGGGGTACAGTCGTCTGGAAAGGTTGAGAGCCACTGCTGTAAGGTGCTTAGTGCTCTAGTCTCCCATAGGATGAATAGGAATTCAAGCATTCAATATCTCACAAGATACACTCAGCATCTTGCAGGATTGGCCCCCATGTTATAACATTTATTAAAATACTGTTGCAATCACATACAAAAGAAAAGAAGCAACAAGAGAAAGAGTGCAGAATCTGTGCAACCTTCTATCTACGTTACAACTACTGTTTCTGGAAGGACTCCAAGTACAAAAAGTTTAGAAAGTACTGCTTTAAGCAGTCCAAAAGTGTCAATTGGAAGGGAGGCACAAATTAAACTGTTACATAAAAGAGCTCTTCTTCCATCTTAATATTTTTCACAAATGCAGTGCACTGGTGTAAGTATCAAATTGACAGCCTTCAAGACTGACTCCTTTAACTATTTGAGTGTCATTCTTTTAACATGCTCAGAAGCAACAAGGTTCAGTAACAGAACTCCAATCAAACATGAAAATATATGGCCAGTGTTTTGAACTCCAAGGTTAAAGTGAAGTATCGATACCTCATGCTGGAAGACATATTGGAAGAAGTTACAGTGGTATTTTGATACAAGTTGTCACATCAGCTGTTGCGCAAGGAATGTCAACACATATGGGACCAAGTCCAATGCCCAGGAATATTCATGGTGTACAGCCATTAGGACAGCTGACAAAGACACTTGTACAGATTCTGAAAGAGGCTGCATGGCAAAGAGAAGCTGCAAAGATAACAGCAGCTTTTTGCTCCCTAATCCAGCACTCCAGCATGCCCATCATTTATTTTATTTGTAGAAACGTTTTTTCAATTCACTGAGATAAAATTCAGGCAGTTAGATCCCCTTACCAGAGATGAGACTACCACAGGTATATGCAGAGTAGCTGCCAGAAAAAAAACGTTATTATAAAAGTTTACACCGTTCATGGGAGCAGTCCCTAAAAATGCCTTTGGGGAACACACTATTTATCAGAGAGAGAGAGAGAGAGAGAAAGTAAAGCAGGCCAAGTAGGAAGATCGGGGGGTCACTGGCTTTTCAGCCATGCTTTGCAAGTGCAAATGACTCCACCAGGCCCTCACATTATTGGCCTCTAAAAGAGACAGTACACTGCAACTTATTTGTAAAGAATATAAAAAACTCCCCACCAGTCCTGATCCCAATTTACTTCCTAGTGTGTTTCCTAATTACTTCTAGACTTTTCTGTTCCCAATGCATTACATTGTTTGGAGGTGAATCCTCAAGTGTAGTTATCAACTTGACAGGGATGGGTGAACAAATAAGAAATAATCCAAGGCTTTATCCATAACTTAAATATTTTTGCAAGATTAAAACATTTTAAAAAAGAAGATACCAAATATTCTTTTGGTTTTCATATGCCTCTGTATTTACTAGTTTTGGTTGGAGCAGGAAGCAAGGCTGAAAGACTGCAAGAAATGGAGACCCAGCTGGAAGCAGGTTAAAAAACATTACAATAAAGCTTTTTTCCATGAATTCTCCAGTTCAGTTGGCATACCTCACAGAGCAATATAATCTGGATAAAGTTCAAACAAGCAGCTAAATGTTGGGTACGTCTCTGATCCTATAGAGATTCACTTACAGTAATAATAGTACTGCAGGGTCATAGTCCATGATGTGGGCTCCTAACAAGCTACAGTAATAATAGCAAAGACTAATTATAATGCATCAATTTCAATTCTTATTTGATTTAGGCTCAATTCTGCAGATATAAACACACTAAATTCCACTGAGTTCCTAGCAATTTTTTTAGTTATTTCTCCTGGTCAGCACAAATATGAACACCATATTTCTATTTAATCTAAATCAACATACAATCTTTCAATAAACAAACCTCACTTCTGTACATTGTGTACAATACCAGTTTTACTCTTGAGCTAAACTAAATGAATGGTGTTCAGAATCAAGCTACTTTGTCCTGTCTTGGCTATGCACAACAGTTATTCCAAGTTCAAACCCAACATTTCTTTCCTAATTGCTGGTGGACTTCTGAAGCAGTTCTGCGTGTGCTGCACTTACTACAGGCAAGAGTAATTTGTGTATCTGTATTTATGGCTATTTTTCAACATTCTAAAATTATAGAAGTGCTATATACGATTTGACCTCTAACTCTTCTCTTCCCCCGATCTCTACATATGTGAGGCATGCAGTGAAGGGAGCGGGGCAGGGTGGGGGGTAGAACTTTTAGAGAAGATGGGAAACAGCAAATAAGGTTTATAATAGTGACAAACTAACCTCAAGTTCATCCCTCTTTCCTGCTATGTAAATAAACCCTTATGATTTTCACTCTTAATCCAACTATTTAGGTTAAGTCCACTGTACAATCATTCCTCATATGCTAAAAGTATCTTTGGAGAGACATGGGCAGCTCCTGAGAAGAAATTACACTAAAAACTGCAGTTCATAGTAGACATTCTGTGGACTGAATATTCGTCCAGGTATCTCAACGTGCATTACAAACATTCATTAATGTATCTGCACTTTAAAGAGCTAGAGAACAGAGAAGTTAAGATCAAAAAGCTCAAAACATATATGAACACAAATAGCTATTTGAATGCCCATTTGTGGGCTTGCATAGGAGTTGGGTTCTAATAAACCTTAGCTTTAAAAATCCCGAGTGTCCCTAAACCAGGGATCGGCAACCTTTGGCACACAGCTCGCCAGGGTAAGCACCCTGGCGGGCCGGGCCAGTTTGTTTACCTGCCATGTCTGCAGGTTTGGCCGATCGCGGCTCCCAAAGCTTGCCGATCCCTGCCCTAAACAGTAATATTCAGAGTGGTGTTGTGGGCGTGCTTTTAGCTACTTATGTAGTATTTTCAGGAGTGCCCAAGGTGGTTAAGGGCTATCCAGTTACTCAGAATCAGTCTCATCAGAGGCATGGCTAAGCACAGATCTGTAAACTTAAGGGGCCAGAGTCCAACACCAGTGTTAATCTAGAACAGTGGTTCTCAGCCCGCGGACCGCTTGCGACCCAATCAGCACACGGCTAAGGCCCGCGTGACATCCTGAGGGCCATACAGGTAGTGTGTATATGTGTGTGTTATGTGGGCCGCATCCACTTACTAGAGAGATGCATATGCAGCCCACAATGGTAAATAGGTTGAGAACCACTGATTAGAACCTCTCCACCAACTTCTGTGAAGTGACTATGAATTCACGTTATGTAACACTATAGTAACAGTCTGTCCCCCGAGGACAGAATAGGTCAACCACAGTTCATGTAAACATCTACAAATTGGGTGCTTATCCTAAGCAACCTTCCAAATCATTTTAGGTTTGCCCTATTAAGAATGCTGCTCCATACATCTATATTTAGTTACCTTAGATCTCCAAACACACTTAAGTGAAACACCAAGGAAAGCTGTCCTTTAATTTAACATATATGTATATCATTCACTTTTGCTGTGTTGCAAGAACTTTCAAATCTCAAACAGAGTGAAACAAATAAAACACGGGTGCTAAGTTCATTAGCATTTAATGAAGAACAAATTAGCTTGCCTCTGCTTGTAATCTGAACTTGTCTTCCTCCTTAGTTTTTCTATTTATATTATCTTCTTTCATGCAAATTAAGGGACTCCACAAACACAATTAGATGTGGCAGCTATCTCTGTAACAAGTAACTGGAAAAGGACTCCACAAAATTAATTACAGAGCTTTATTTTCCTTACACTAGCAATGATGAAACATCAGTTCAGACAATTGGCAGTCCTCTTTAGATTTCATCTTTTGCAACTTGAATCGGAAGTAAAAGTTTCTGTGAAAACAAACTAAATTATGTTCCCTCCTACCGCTTCATTTTTCTCCTCTACCCCTCCCCCCTTTTGAATTTATCTTCTGAAGACTGGGTAGATACATATTATAGCTTTTCTGACTCACCTAGAATGCACAAACCTGAGCTAATCTTTTCTTGTCTATTTTGTGACATCATTTGGAATTTCCATAAGAATTATTATATGGAAAAAACAGATAGATGAGTAGGTCCTCAATGAGACACATACAAAAGTAAGGGTGGATATGGGGCATGATCTAATTCCTATTGAAGTCTGTAGCCATCCATTAGCTACAGTGGGAGTTGGATAGAGGTAATATTATACTGTACTGTAAGTGTTATTAAGAACTGTGGCTAAATGCCAGCTATTATGGTTGTTACTGGTGGAATTCAGTAGTAACTAATTTATGGAATGGGAGTGACAGACGTTCAGATTAGGAGGCACAGCTTTGAGTCTGCAACATTTTTGCAAAGATACATATAATCACAGGAAAAAATAGTAATATTTTGCACCCATAAAGCCCCCCTCATCCACAGATCTCTAAGTACTTTACAGTTATTAATTAATTGTAACCATCACTGTGATGTTTTATACCAGTTCTGCGGATAGGTAAGCTGAAGCCCAGTGATGCTTAGCACTAGATTGTGCCTTTAAAGCACAGCTGTGGCATGGAGAGGCACATATTGGGGGAGCTCAAAGAGACACAGTCCTTTACTGAGCTCCTTGGTGTGCACATAACTCTCCACATGCTTCCACTGAAGTCAATGGCAGGACTCCCATGGACTCTGCTGGTGTGAAAATCAGTCCTTAGAAGGGAAAGGAATAGAATAGAAACCAGAACCCCTTTCCCAATGCTCTGTTCTAACCACCGACTATAGGCCCTGAGAAGTGCCAACTTACTCCAACTGAAGTAAATAGAAGCTATAGGTTCTCTGGAGTCCTAAGAATTAGGACCTCTGAACATCCCTCCTCAGTTATAACATTTCTATGATGATAATCCCACTTTGGCATCCCACATTGCGTAGAGAAAGGCAAAAATTAAGTTATAGAAATATGGCACAAAGGTATTGTGTTAAGTCAAACTACTGTCAGAAAGCTCAGTGAATTATGAAGAGACTTTTGCTTTATGTCTATCAGCATTACAGATTACACAGATCCTTCTGCAAACCATTCCTCAAATGAGTAGTACTTACCACAGTGAGTAGTCCCCATTGATTTCTAATATAAATAAGGTTTGCAAGATTGAGACCCCATTCATCTTTGGAGCAGAAACATATATTGTATTAATGCTCTCAAACTATAAGTCATTGTTGGGGCTGCATCCTACAATCCTTACTCACTAATCCAATAAGAATTTTCATGATCAAAGCCTGCAACTTCAGGCCCTACTTCTGTAACCTACCAGCATCACCATTTTGAGAGTAAAATTAAGTTTTCCTACTTTAACACTCGGAGTCCCCCGCCTTTCTCTTTTCTTCCAAGCTTATATTAACATCCGCAATACACTAATAGTAAAAGGAAGGGATTTATTTCAATGCCACCAGCATAACATGAGTAACTGAAGACTGGCCCAAGCCATGAAATTCAGATTTTAAACAATCAGATGTTTGGTTGTGGCTATTGACTTAGACCTCTCTCTAACAAGTGTTGTGATCCTATCATTACACAAGCAATAGAACAGAACTGAATGTAAATTAGCTTCAAACAGCAGAAACCAAACATTTAATATGCTCACCTCACTAGCCTCAAGAGGGGCTTTCACAGAGCAGGAACAACAGAGACATCTTCATGCACAGGGAAGATAGCTTGACCGGGAGCAGCTGAGGCAGAAGTCAACCTGACCCTCTCCTTTCCTTCTATCCCCCTTCTCTTTACCTTTAGCAGGTGGAGGCTGCTTCTTTCCCCTGCTCTCCCCACCCGTTGGCTGAGGGGATTATGGACCTAGTGTGGGCCTGTTCCACACAACACTCCTGCCATTAAGGGTGGTGCTAGGCCCTGGTGATTGACTGCCATAGGGGAGGGGGAAGAAGGAAAGGGCAGTTTGCTGCCTGAGCACAGCTGCCATTGTGTGCTCCCTGTTTCAGATGCACCCTGTATCTAGTTGCTGAATCACTGCTGTTGTCAGGGGTTAGGCTGATTGTTGGCTTTGAGGTGTGAAAAGAAGTTTTACCCCATGGCAAAATTCTGTGTGGGTTTTTCCCACTTTCCATCAGCAGCCAGCTGCTCTGAATTTGGGGTTTAAGTTACAATGATTGCAATTTGGGTGGGTTAGAAAGTGTCTGTCTGATGTCCTCATACCACTAGGGGCTGCAATTGGTGCCAGTTGAGATTTGCACTTGGAACAACCCTGCTAAATAAGATGGGAGGGGGGAGAGATGGGAGGGGGAGCAACAAATTTGCCCCATTCTGTGATAGTTTCTGTCATTTTAGAAGCCTTGTAAAAAAGTCAAAAAGAAATAGTATGTTGAAAGATGTTTCTTAGTGCATAAGAGGCCAGTTTCTAGTATTTACATCTGCCTTCTGACAATTTCAGCTTTTCCCCCTTAAATTAACAGTAAGTGTTCTCAAAAAACTAGCTTTTTTTAAAAAAAAACCAAAGCATAATTTATATATGATGTTTATTTTAGATCTAATGGCATAATTTACCAGGCAACAGTTAAAGCAGTTTAGTAAAAGTGTACTATAATTTTCCTTAATTGCTAATGGGGGAAAAAGAACAATCAATATAGTATGTTAAGTACTGTGGCTCAAAGTAAGCATTGCTTAGCATCTGTACTTACCCTTAGAAAATTAGGGTATCCCACAGTGTAAACTAGTTGAAAAACAAAACAAAAAACCCAATCATACTCTCAGTGTAAATTTTTTACCCATTTCTTACATTTGAATGTGAAGATGTTATGGGGGAGAATTCAAAATGTTTCTTTGATAGTGACTAAAGGTGATTTCTTTTTAAATACTCCTTTTAAATAACAGATTAAATCTTTATTATTTCAAATGTTTTTGGAACTTTAGATAAGATAAAAGCTATTTTTAAGTGAATTCTGCTAGTCCCTGGGCTGGGGAGGGAAGGGACTTACTCTTCCCTTGCACAGCCATCTTTGGGGGGAGATCAGACCCAGCTCCAGATACCTCCACTGGCTGCAGGGTGCTCCAAGTGCAGGGGAAGAGCAAGTCCTGTGCCTCCCCAGTCTGCTGGAACTAGCAGCTAGGAGCCCTCAGCTAGGGGGCTCCCAGCAGCACGCGGGAGATCAAATCCACCTCCAGCAACCTCCTGCAGCTGGGGTAGCTACCCGGAGGTGGGTCTGATCTCCCCGCCAGAGCAGCTGTGCAGGGGAAGAGTAAATCTCATCCTTCCCCAGCCCAGAGGGAACTAGCAGCTGGAGCTGGGAGCCCAGTAGGAGCCCCTGGTGCGGGCACCCCCAGCCCTGCCCTTTCCCCTGCCCTCCATAGCTAGATTTCACAGGGGTGGTCTGATTTCATGTTCTGTGACACATTTTTCACAATCGTTAATTTGATAGGGCCCTAATTATAATACCATATGCATAGAGTTTGACTTCTTCTAGAGGAAGCTTCTGGAGTAATGTTTGTCTTACTTTTTTTGTCAAATTACTGGAAGAGAGACTATAATGTAACATATAATCCGAGCTGATAATGTGAAATGCTAAATAATAGCAGGACTGCTATGGAAGGTCAAGCCAGAGTATGTGTTATTCACAAAACACTTGGAAGACTGATTAGCGGCCCTAAAATTTTTGATAGGCATGAAGATCTGAATACTGCATAACAATTCTGCACCATGTATTTTAGTGTATATCAGAAAGCACAACAGAAACGAGAAATCACTCTATCTGATCCTAGCATAGAAGAATCCTCACAACATGAACCTTTCTAAAGATGCATGCTATCAGTTTCAGCCGTAGAGAACTTTGTCCTGTCAAAAGATGTAGAATGTTTTTCCCATGCAAAGCTATCTTCAAATAACTTGAAAATCACTTAGGCTAGCTTGAGAGACTGATGATTAACTTTGTGCTCTTCTGATATTGTCCTGCACTAAGAAGCTGCCCGTATGTTCAGAACACATTTGTTGGAATTTTTAGGTAAATAAGTCCACTGCAGGTAATTTGCCCAGGAATTTTAGGAGCGAAAGTCAGTCTTCTCAATATCTCAAATCCCACTGTTCAACAGCAAGGGCAAGATTGACCTTCCCATAAGATTGGTGTAAACGCCATCGGGTGAATTAATATATCCGAGACCTCTACTAGCTCTTCATTGTGCCCATGCATCAGGTGAGATTAATTGATTTGTTTTGCTCCCACTGCAGAATGTTCTAGGTAAATGGCAAACACTGACAAAGAAGTTAAGTTGCTTTTTATATTGAATTAATCCTTAGATGAAGAGGATCGGAAAGTCTTTTGATGCAATATTTGTCATCTGTGATAATCAGGCTATAAACAAGCTCTGAGTTCTTCGGAGAAGCATCCTGAGGACAGTGTTGACTCAGCTAAACAATCCCAGGACAGTTTCCTTGTCCTCAACCTTGTAGTTAAATACATGTTTAGAATCCTCCTTCATATATTAAAATTTCTAAGGCTAAACGGAATAGGATTTCACAGTTGGAGAAAACAATAGAATCAACACTTTCATGTACCGGCATATTGAGCCATTGAGATTTTCGCCCACCTCCTCCCTCCCCCCCACACTGTGTAATGTCTCATTTTCTTTTATGTTTTTAGGTTGAAAAGAACAGATGTGAGATGTAGTGATCAGACTGCTTTTTCTGCAAGGAGACAAGCTTAATGGTTCTCTATTGTAGTCAACAGCTTCCCACACTTATTTCTGTGATCTTCTCAAGGTTGCAAATATCCAGGCAAAAGAAGTGTATCTTGAAGTCCAGAGCCTTCTTTTTGAGTCTTCTGTTTAATACTGATTAGCAACAGAAGCAAGGTTTTATTTTGACTTTTAAGTGTAAATTAGAGATCATAGGAAACTCCACCTGGAAGCAAGTAAACCTTTTTGGTTTTAATATTAATAAAAAAGCTCATAAAAACTTGCAAGCCTGAAGGATCTAAAATATGTAGGCACGAAAAAGGTGATAAAAAATGAGGACAACAATAAAAATTCTAAAACTAAATAAAAAGAGGAGATAAAGAACAAGTGAAAACTACAAGATGCAGCTTACATGTGCTGCTTGGTTTTGGAAAGGAGCCCTCTAACCCAAGTGTGACAACCAACATCTATATTCTACATATGGACTAGCAATTAAGCACATAAAATTATTAAGAGCCCATTCAGGCCAACAGGGCTGGTTTGCATTCAGTTTGTGTTTGAGAGAACTGGAACCTAATATGGGGAGTAGATTATCCCAAATTTACCTCCAGAGGGGTTATATACCTGGCTCTGAAGCATCTGCTGTTGGCCACTGAAGGAGACAGGATGCTGGACCTTGAATCTGATCTAAATATGGCAATTCCTATGAACTTTCACAGACAACTATCAAGTGCACAGTTCTGCTCTCTCCAACCATATCTTTCAGTGAGTTAAGTGACCTGATGCTCTCTTCTCTTGTCCGGTGGTGCATTTGACCTGAAAGATATTATTTGCCAGAGTTCACATCTAAAACAGTTAGCTTCATTGTCTCCTGCACTGCAAAATGTTTACATTACACAAACATAAATACAAGGAACATGACTGTGCATGCTCTCGTTATAGGGTGATTTCCTATGTCCACTGAAGTCAATGGCAAAACTCTCATTGATTTCAATGGTGCTTGGATTTCACCATTAGTCTCTGGCTGTGGAAACCTAACGGTACAATATGAGTTTGTAATTTGCTGAAGCAGAACCACAGTAGTCTAGTGCAGTGTTGAAAAGAGCAGTAGAACTACAGTTGATTCTCTGTGTTCATGAGATTGCCTGCTCACCTACTTTAGTGTATGCAGCCTGCTGACTTTCTTGGGGCTCTTCCATTACAACATGCCACCTGCTATGAGAACCAAGGGAAGAATGTGAGTGGTTGACAAATACAGAACAGATGTAGTGTAATGGGCGCCAAAGGCTACAGAACTTCTATTTTATTTTTAAATTATTTCCTCATTCTCAATACCCAGTATAAAAATATGAATGAAAACAAAGCTTTTTTGACAACACATTTCAGTTTTCAAATTCAATTCAATTGAAAACATAATTCAAGTGTAATTTGGTTATGATATGATTTCACTTCAGATTTCTTCTCTGTAACTAAAGTAGTTCTATATCCAATTTAATTGCCAATCCGTACTTTCTACTACAGTACTATGCTTTCAATACATTCTTTGTCCCTCGTCACATCAATTCACTGCTCACAGCATGATGTTACTTCATGAAACGCACATGCTGCCACATTTTGATTGAATTATGGGCTCAGCATTCTTTGTGCACCTAAAACTCCCATTGGCTTCAGTGGATGTTTTGGGTGTGCAAGGAATGCAGGAATGGGCCTTGTGTTATAAGACATGAGAACAAGAGGAAGAGCAGAACTATCTGCTTTACTCTGTATTTGGCTATTTCACATTGTATAGTATCTCACAATTGCTAGTTTAATCTAGACTATTAAGGAAAGATTTTCAAAGGCACAAAGTGCCTATTTACTTTCAATGGAAAAATCTCCCACTTTGCCCTAATTAGATTTTTAGCCCTAATGGGAGGCTGCTAACACAAACAACTGATTACTCTTAGTTCATCTAGAGATAGTATTGCTTGTTCATCTAAAGATGCTTTGTTCTTTTGGACTCTGACCCTTCACAGACTTAAGCACATGTGTAACTTTGCACATGTGAATAGTTTAATTGAATGGTAGCTGGTGGGTGTTCAATTAGTCCACTTATTTAGATGCCAAAATATTCCTTTAGGAGCTGAACATAAAATGGCGTATTTAAAATCTTATCCTGAATTTTTAATTTCTGCTTCACTTAGTTCTCTGTGAAGTTCCTATCTACACTATATTTATTCCTTGGGAATGTACAGCTTTACTTTTTTCTGCTCCAAGTGGACTTATTAAGGTTTGTTTTATACACTCTTGTATTGCATTGTCACCTGTACTACTGCCAACTCAGGTCTCCTCTTTGCTCTTTCTGTTTCTCTCTGAGTTGTCTACCTCAGCCCTTAGTGAGAAGAACACCTCTGTCCATGCGCTATTTGACTGAGACATGACTGAGGGTTAGGTTCTTGACACATCTTGTGCCTTCAGTACCATCCTTGAGAGGTTGAAGGACCGTGGTGGTGCGGCTGCCCTTATACCCAACAACTAAGGAATGCACCTGGGATGTTAGAGACCCAGCTTCAGATCCCTGCTCTGGAGAACATCTCTGGTGAACTGCTTCACACAGCTTCCCAACCTTTGCCTCCAGAGAACATCTCCAAATCCCTATGTTCATAATACTGTCCCTTATGAGGGAGCATCTCTAAATTATAATCTTCTACAAACATCTCTATAGTCATTGGACCAGAGAGAGAGAGAGAGAGAAAGGGGCTCTCTAACTTGTGGAATTCCTTACCTGAGGAGGTTGTGAAGACTAGGACTATAACAGCATTTAAAAGAGAACTGGATAAATTCATGGAGGTTAAGTTCATTAATGGCTATTAGCCAGGATGGGTAAGGAATGGTGTCCCTAGACTCTGTTTGTCAGAGGGTGGAGATGGATGATAGGAGAGAGATCACTTGATCATTACCTGTTAGGTTCACTCCCTCTGGGGCACTGGCATTGGCCACTGTCGGTAGACAGGATACTGGGCTAGATGGACCTTTGGTCTGACCCAGTACAGCCGTTCTTATGTTCTTATGTTGATTAGAGAATTAATCTCGGAGTGGGGACACCTTGGTTCTAGTCCCTGCTCTAATGAATATTTAATTTATAAAAAATGGAACAGCTTCAATGGGGGAGATTGAGAGAGCCCTATCCCACAATACCGAATTGTCTTGTAGCTAGGGCACCACTTCCTGGTGAATCTAGCCCTTCATTTTCTGTGCTTATTATTAAAAATGATAATGATGCCCAAAACGAAATGTTTGGGATCAAACGTAATGCTTGGTTCAGCCCCAAAACACATTTTTTCCAACACTTTCACTTCACTGAAAATTCAGAAAGATTCAGTTTTGGTTCAACCCGAACCATTTTTTTTTTAAATTTCAGAACTTCCAGCATGTCATAGCATAGCTCTAGTGTTAGCTCTCTTGTCTTGGTTTAGTTCAGACATTTGTTCAACGACACTTTCAGCTCATATAAAACATGTTCCGATCTGGAAAATGTGGAGACAAAAAAACCTGAAGATATAGCACGGTATGTCGAACTTTCACAGAAGCTTAAATAATAACACACATTGTTCCCACACCATTCTAAACTGAACTAAGCTGACCCCTTCCAGTCTACTTTCCTATTAACTCTTTCTGTTTCATACTTCACAGCATATAGTATATTTTCTGTTATCTTATACTGGAATAGTGTCTGTAAAAATAGCTGTCCTTAGGAATATTTTTCTTCTGAAGAATACATTACAAAATTCATATTAAAAGTTGACTTAAGTCATGAATAGTATAATTCTGGTTCATAAAAGTTTTACCATAAGCTGAAAATGTGAGAATTTAGGCAATTGAATTTGTTTTCAAGAGACTACTCAAATAAATTTAAGTATCAAAAATTCATAGAGCAGATTCTGATATCCCTTATTCATATTATATAATATCTTAGCATAAGTAAGGATATCAGAATCTGGCCTATAGATTTTCAGCCCAAAGCTTTTAAGAATTACAAGCTTCCTTAGAAGGAGTACACTGCAAACCAGGATGATCTTATCTTTTCATATAAAAAGCTAGGAAAATGTATTATGTCACTGTCTTTTCTTATAGTTATGTAATCAATCTAAA
Organism: Terrapene triunguis; assembly: GCF_002925995.2. Classification (NCBI taxonomy): domain Eukaryota; kingdom Metazoa; phylum Chordata; order Testudines; family Emydidae; genus Terrapene; species Terrapene triunguis. Next base: position 46,296,608 of record NW_020664413.1, read on the forward strand.
TATTACAGTAAGAATTCCAGGAAATATAAATCTCAAAGGCAAAAGGTCAGACTTACGGAGCTTTTTGATAAGATTTACAAATTTAAGACTTATTAGCAGGGTAGCATAATATACTACCTTCAAGTAGTGCACTAAAAAGCCAAGTTGCTCACTGCAACTTCTGAAGATTTTATTCTACTTCTTCTAATTGTTTCAAAATTTATTTCCCCAATCATTCTATAATGATGAATGCCTTTGCAAAGTAACAGCAGCAAAGTGCTTCTAAATTCACACAGGGCTTTATATAAAAAACAGCTGGAAAATGGGCTATATTGAGAATTGCACGTGCATACTCTAGGGACTATAATCTGAAAAAAGTGACAATTGATGCTATTCAGGGAGATATGAAATTAGGAGTGAATAACGGATTTCAGCGAGACACAGCAAAAATCCACTTTCTATTTCTATCTGCACATCACCAATATATTTCTAGCAATGATAGCACGAAGTCATATGCTGTTTCACCAACCTATTCATATTAATTTAAAATTATACAGTGTATGCTCTGAGTTTATATTCTCTTCTGATGTAAGTGATGATTCAATTATTGTAAAATCTTTGGGACATTTCTCTGGTAATTTTTGCCACAATTAATAAATGAAGAGGTCATTGTTCTGAATTGCTTTTCCATCAAATGTATTTATTTCAGTTTACAGTGAAGTGAATTTTTGAAATACCTGAAGGGTGACCAGATGGTACAGCCACTGTCAGCTCAGTTATGCTTTAGACAGAAAGGTTTTAAATTTTCATTTTTGGAGGGATGCAACTATTACTACTTAGCACAGATTTTTGTGTGTGTACTGATCTACCGTTTACTTGCTAAAACATAAGGCCTCATTTGCAACTCACTTGACTTTGTCCCATCAAAATCTATAAGACACTTCATGTTAGCAGGTGTTCACCAATTTAAATAAATGTCACACAATGAGGTCCTCTGTTTTGAAAAAGGGATAATGTAGATTTAAGAGGATGGGATCCAATCTTAAACTCCAACTTTGTTTATAGAGGCCCTGATTCAGCACAGGATTTGAGCATGAGTTTGTCTAATTAAAGCCTTTGAAGTCAATGGGATTTAATCATGTGCGTAAGTGGTTTGATGAATAAATGGCCACATACTGCATTTCATTTGCTATCAACAGGTAACCAGATTTGCAACAACAAATATCACCCACGATGTTTGTTGTAAGAAAAATCAAAATGGGGAAGAGAACACTCGTTCCTTGACTGCAAGGTTAGGATGCCTTAAAAAGGGTGATAAAAATACCTTCTCAGTTTTAAAAAAACAGATGAAAGAAATTTGTCTCAAAAAACCTCATTTCTTTTATTCCTCCTCTGTGACGTATCCAAACAAAAGGTTTCTTATGTCACTCATGCAATATCCTTAATTTTATCTCATCCCACCCACATACCGATCACAAATCGTCAAGCCTTTTTCTTCCTACAAGTATATACTATTGATGAGCTCAAATCTTTCCACTTTTCCTGAAAGGTCAGGATAGTTTGGAACTGGGGTGTTGGTTTATGCATCTCTCTAGTACACAATATTAAATCTTCTCCCAAAATAAAATATTAAAATTAAAATATTCTATTTTGTCATTAAGATAGGAGACACAAGATAGTATATTTAAAATTCAAATCAAAGATATTAAAAACACAACTATGTAGAGATTGACACATTTGACCATTTTGTCTTGAAAACTTTAATATTTTCTTCCTATTTTATTTTACACAATTAAATCCATATGGGATATCTATTTTGGAAAAAATATAGCTCAGAACTCTGAGTCCTATAACATGTAAGGTGAAGAAGCACTACACACACACACACACACACACACACAAAACGCCATTAAAGTTGTAAACAAATGACAATGGTTTGAGTGCAGTTTAATAAAGGTGGAGCGTTGTTGGGATAGGGTGGGAGCTCACTGCCAGAGAACCCACCCCCATGCCAGGAGGTGGCATTGTAGAGGTTTTTCTACTCTAGCACCCTCTTTTGTTGGCCAGCCTGGTTCTGCAGCAGTCTTCTGGGTGACTCAGCCCTCCAACCAGGTCACATGTGAAGTTCAGTCCCCTTCCGGGATAACAAAAGTCCAATTAAATAACCAAACCAAATATCCAAATCAGTGAACCATGTTTCTGCCACTCTCAGGCTATTCTTCAGCCCACCTTCGGGGCTCAGCTCTCACCCCCTCTAAGTCCTTCCAGATGTCACAGAGAGCTGACTCTCAGACTCCCTTCCCTGGAGTTCCTCTCATAGTCTATCTAGTTCACAACACTTTGTGGGCCAGCAGAATTCTTCTTTGCTCTCTTTAACTGAGTACGTATGAGAACAGCCTCAGGGCAAAACTAAAGTTATCCTCTGGGTGCCCTCCAAAAGAAAAAAGAAACCATCAGAAGTCAGCACCGCTTACACTACTAGGGTCTGCATCAAGATTACCTCATGAGCAAGGGTATTGAGCAGAGCTAATAAATCTAAAAATAACAGCACGAACACCTGATCTTTACAGCTCATCAGGACATTTATGTAATCAGAGTAACAGTTTAAATGCATCATGTACATTTTCATTCTTTACAACATGTTAGTAATGGTGTTCTATTTTTCCTATCTATGACAAAATGGCAGAATGTGTACAGTAAATATGAAAATACACTGCAAACTCATAATTTGTTATGATGCTTCCACTGTTACAGATCATTTAATCCATTGTTCTAACTCCATCTTTGCAGCTCATGACATTTGACTCTTATGGTGGTGGCACTTTGGGATTTATCTAATGTGTTGTTGGAACAGTCACAGACAATTTAACTTTCTTAGAATATATTAGTTTATGCTGCTGCTATAAAAGATCCAAATTAAATTCCCCACAGGGATTTTTAACTGCCATATTAGGATGTACAAAGTAATTTTTTTCTAGCAACAGGGACTACAGTAATGACTGCTGAATATCATTCTGATAATGACAGATGTTACAAAGACAAAAGATGAATTCTTAATGAGGCTTTCAGTGATTTTATCGTAATTTCATATGCTTATGTTTTGAAATATATATAATAGTGAAACTAGAAAACTACTCTTCCCTACAGAACCCGGTTTTTCTTGTTATTTTATATAAATTTCTGGTGTCAGATTTAGATGTTGTTCTATTCATTGCTGTTCATGGATGTTTCTAATTGGTAGCAACACCAGAAGATTTTAAATATCCTTCGCCTTTTGGAATGAACTAAATTCAGTTCCCTTCGGTTGTTCAGTGCAGGTTCAGAAGAAGGGAATCTGTATGGTTTTATGGATATATACAGTACATTATCTTATTCTTTTGTTATTTCATACATCATGATGGACACTGAACAAAGCCACATAGCACCTGAATATGACAGAAGAGATTAACACTTTACATAGATATGTTTCAAAGAAGTGCCTTTTCCTATTGTATAATGTCCACGTTTTACTACATTTTTACGAGGGAGATAGCTGACAAAGACTTTACAAGATGAGTGAATAGACAGACTGAAGAAAAAAGTTAAACAAAATTCAGCATACTTACAGCTATGTTTTCAAGAATTTCAGCAATGGAAGAATGGTGAAATCTCAGAATTTTGTTAATCAAGACTATTTTGCATTTCTTCTTGGTTTTTTGTTTGTGTGGTTGGTTGGTTGGTTGGCTGAGATTTTTTGGTTTTGTTTTGGTTTTTTTTTTGCAGTTTTATTGGGGAAAAGACCTCAGTATTCCTCAAAAGTAAAACTTAAGTGACAAATTGCCCTTGCCTCATTTGAAGGAAAATTCTGCTTTTTCCACTACAAACACTTCACCCTGAACAAAGGGAAAAAATTCACTTTGGGAAATTTTCATTGAGGAAAGTTCTTTCAGGGAATTTTTACTTAAGCACCAGTCATTTTTTTCTTTTTGGCCAGGAAAGAAATGTTGTCACTGGCAAAGTAAACATTAATCTCTGAAACAAGTGAAACTTTATAACTTACTGATCGCTGTGGAATTTATGTGAGTATGCCTAAAAATCTCAATTCACAAATGAAAATAAAGCAAATACTGATAATTCTACACAGCTGTATTCTTTGCTGCCCTCTAAGTTCTGCTTGTTTACTTATGCCCAAAGGATCTGCAATAAAAGCATGGCACACATGCAGCTCTTTCCTGAGTGTATAATAGGAACCACAAGGCATTTCCACATTATTAATTCCAAGATGGGCAGAGGCATCTCCTCTGATGCAGCAAGGAGCAATTTAAAAAAAACAACAACCCACCACATGGGAAATGGTTACGTTTATATTCACTTACAAAAATCTAGAGAAAAGGACAGTGAGCACACTCAAAGCCTCTCATTGCCATTCTGAGTGCATGATCTACACGGTCCCCTCTGGAGAATGCAAAAGCCAGTGTTGTGCACTCTGCCTGACTCTTAAAGGGGCGGTACTGAAATAAATGTTGGAGCAAGTCTAGATTCCTAACTCCACTGAAAGGATACTTTTAATATATGTTAACAGCTCCTCAGCATCTTCAACCTGCTACAAAGTATGAACTTAGGAAGCCAGGGTTCAGTTCCAGGTTCTGAGAGGAGTGTTCTCTAGTGGTTACAGACTCTTCTGCCCCTGTTTCTCCCAAGCCCAACTCCATCTGGCCCCTCCAGCCTATCTTTGTTCCAGGGGCAGTCTTCCCCTGCCCTCAGCTCCATGTCTCAGTCCCCCTCACCTTCCCCCCGGCTTCTCATCTTCACTCCATTTCCTCCATTCCACAAATCTCCAGCCCCATACCCCAGTCAATCCTTTCACTGCCCCCCAGACCCAATTCCTCACTCTTCTTCATTCCTCCTCCTCCTGGGCTACTTGGACACTTCCTGGGCCCAGCAGGGAGAACACTGACAGCACAGAAGTGTCTTTCTGCTCCCAGTTCTCGTGTCCAGCACCACAACAGCCCACAGCAGCCAGAAGAAGTAACTTCAGGGGAAGTCCTGCTCAGCCGCTACATCCGTGGGCTGGAGTATTTTCAATGGGGATGGCATATGCACAGTCCAATCACAGATAGGAGCTGTGAAAGGGTAGAATACACTCAGTACAGAGAATCTTCGGAGAATGTAGCTGCCAAATGCTAAAAGCCTCTCCCTGAGCATGTGGAGCAGATAACCAATACCAGGGTGACACCCCCACACACCAAATTTTCAGTCTTTGCCTCAAAGTATGGAAGCATTAGAGCTTCTCAATGAAACCATTTCAAGAATTTTTTAAACATGGGTGAAACAACATTTTTCCTTCATTTTGTTCTGAGAAATGGCTGAACTGTTTTTTGCTGAAGTTCCCAAAACACTTGGCAGATACTCAGAATAGAAAATTTCAGCCAAAATGGTTAAAGTTTAACAAAGTTATAAGCAACTGAAAAAAGGGTCTTATAATGGAAAGTGCTGGGCAACCTTAATAGGCAACACTACCTGCACTGGCTGTAACTGAATTTTACATATGATGCAGGAACAAAAAGAAGTGACTGTTTTTTAATCAATTGTCATATTTGTTATAGTGATCACCTGGCAATAAAGAGATAGATGTTTGGAGGAGTAATTAAAAAACATATTACAAGAATCATTTATGATCATTTATAATTGGCATCTCCTAAAAATCTAGCAGATCTCACAGATCCCTGCTCACCTTGTGACAATGCAAGTGGAGATAAGGTACAGGATGGCATAAGGATTTTTACCACCATGTTGTCTATATTTGTTCTAAGACCCTATTTGCCAGTGTGTATTCAGTCTATCTCCCCAGCTCCTCATTCATCTCAAAAAGTATCAATAGCAAAGCCTAGTTGAGATTATTTATGTTAATGCAACATTAAGGCTACATATCAAAATACAAGATAAAGCCAAGAAACAAAAATTAAAGGGGTAAATCTTCACACAGTCACCAGAAAGCTGCACTAACGCAGCAAATGAAGATTCCCACAACCAAGAAGAATCCTTGACTGGCATAAAGCCAACTCTATGCTATCTTTCTGCCTCCACACAGAGGGTTTGTCAAGTCAGGAAAGTGGGGACTGGGGCAGGACAGAGCACAATCCTCAGTTGGCACAGCAGCTGGCTGCAGAAACAGTACTTTGAGGATGCTCTAAGTTTTGCCATGGACAGTTACATCTCCCAGTCTGCTTAGGATCATGGGAGCCACCTTTCTAAATTCTGTGCTGTTGAGGCTCAACCCCAAGATTCTTACAGTAATGTAAATTCAGCCACATTAAAGATTTTTGATTAACAGGTAAGCTACTAAAAATGTACCCGTGAAAATATACAATTGGGCTTGATTCCACTAGCGAACACAGACTGTAGGCTTGGTGATCAAAAGTCCACCTGGATGACAAGTACCCTGGTGGGGCTGCCTACAAACTCTGCTCCACCAAGGGCCTGGAGTTGGCTGCTGCAGCCCAGAAAATGGATCTTCCAGGCAGACTTTGTTAATGGATCTCTCCTTTGGAGCACGGACCATAAATTAAAGCCACTTTCACCTGGTGGAACTCCGAGGGAAAGAGTAACAGCAGTCCCACCATTTGTTGTTCACCCAGGGTGAAATCAGCGCACAGACATGGGGATACAAATTGCAATTTTTCATGAATTAAACTTAGCATGTTCAATGTGAGAGAATTAATGTGCTGTGGGAATCATCACTTTTTTCATTTCCTGACTTTTTTGCGTTTCCCTGTGTAGCCTCAGTTTTGCATGATCAGAACTTTTCTTGTATTTATATAAAGGTTGTCTCTTTAATCAATTAGAGGAATTCACAGGCTATCTTAGCACACTTAATGAGCTGTTCAAAACCACGTTAATTTCCGTTACGCATTTAAATGTAAAATGGCTGAAGAATTAGCCATTTTGTGGTGTATTAGAACTTAAATTAATAATCATTATTTGATTATGTAAAATTAATGCACTTTTAATCAACACATTATTAGTGCAATTATTATCACCAAGTATTAAATGTAGAGTAAAGCTGACATGGAGGAAAAGCATAAGCACACAATTACAATGGTCTGCTATAGGAAAGAAATCATGGATTGTTTTGATTTGTGAAAACCTCATTCCTACAACACTTTCAATGATTTTTTCCCTTTATACGAAGGTGTGCGCAAGAGCTTGGAATGGGAATACTGGTGTCACAGAAGCACTACATTTCTACAGTGCCATCAACTGAAAAGTATAGCAAATTCTTGCACTATATTGAAATTCACATTACAGGTGTCTCGACAGTGTCCAGGATAATCTTTCAAAACCTTTCCAAATCCTGAGACAACCTGCAAGACCTAGAAAATAGCCACCAACAATATCTTGTGGCTACTTAATTACTTGAATCTAACACCAACAACCTCTCTAGGGAAAGATATAGAGTGATGCAAAATAATAAATTATTGTTGCACTTTATATTAATATTTTATTTATAGTTTATAAAGCATTAATAAATATTAATGGGTGTTTTAATAAATGGCTAATCATTGTTATAGATCATTAACCCTTTATAAATGGAAAGTTAATATTAAGTGTGACCTAAATTATATAGCAAGGCCCAGCCAGGCTTTCCAATCCATCCTCTCTCATAGTACAAAAACTATGGGAACACAAAATGAAAATAAAAGGCCATCTATTCATAACCTACCACCTTCTATACAGCAGTTTAAAGAACAATCACCTGAAAGTATCAGGCTACATGTTGTAGTTGGTGTAACAGATGCATCCCTCCTTCCAGATGCTTGAGAATGCTTTGATCAGGCAGAGCGATGGATGCTTCTTCAAAGTATTTGAAAATGTTGATTTTGTAGAGAACACATTGGCCTGGACCAAACTGGTCTATCAGGGTTCAGTGGGATCAAAGCTAGCTAATGGAGTCTAGTCGGAGAATCAATGGTTTTACACAATAAATATAATACATTTTGCTCATTTATCTCATCAGACAATACAAGAAATAAATTAGGGAAGAATTTAGTAAGAAAATTTGACAGAAAGTAGAGAAAGCCCAAGAGCACATCAATAAAGAAGCTATTTTGTGAGTGAACTAGATCAGTTGATTAAGAACCTGCTCTAGCTCCTTCCGGGGTGGGAGGGCCTGACCTAGGGTGACCAGACATTCCAATATTATTGGAATCATCCCAATATTAGGGGCTTTGTCTTATATAGGCAACTATTACCCCACCATACCAATTTTTCACACCTGCTATCTGGTCACCCTAGCTTGACCCTAACTAACTGGAAGTACCGGCATACTTCATATAGGGAACCAGAGGCTGAAATATTCTGTATTAATGACAGAGGTTTTATTATTCCTAGATTATTCCCATGTACCTTTCAAACACGTCAGGATATAAATACTAAGAATATTCCTTTATTCTTTATATCATAAACTACTTTATGGTTAATAATCTGAGAAAAGTTAAGCAGTCTAGTGGATTTAGAACAGGGCTGGGAGCTCTTTCAAATCCTTGCTCTGTCATTGATTTGCAAGTGCTCAGTATCATTATTACTGTTATTGTGTCTTACAAATGTTACTTGGTTTTTCAGCTGATGTTATTTATAGTATAGGTCCTTTGGGAGGTAGTATAAACAAAACATATGGACCACCAATTCATCCATAATATTTCTATTTCATTTGTATTGTTATGGGGATTTAGATACTAATACTAAATTTCTCAATAACTGGATAGCAGACTTGTGAGAATAATACAAAGTCATAAAGTCATATGACTTCAAAAATAAAGTGGAAGGAAGGGAAATGGAGAACAGCACAAATCAACTTTTTATTTCTTTAATGAACTACAATGGCATTAAATATGTTTTGCTGATCTTTATGGGGATATTGTTTGTCATCTATATTAGTTACATATACTGTGAATTGGACACAATTTTAGACTCATGGGGCCAGATCCCAGCCCTTACTCCAATTGCTCCGTATAATTAAGCACTGAAAATCACTCCTGCAGAATGCTATTGGGTCAAATAACTTGGCAAGATCCACAAGAGGATTAGACCAAAAAAACCCCCAAAAAACCTAATATTATCTGCTATCTGCTAGAATAAAAATTGCAAGAATTAACAGTCTTCAGTTCATGTAAAAAGCTGGTGGCCACGGGTGAAAGAAGAAATTTCCCTGCACACAACTCACATGAACACTTTCTTAAATATGGCTAACAGAGCTGATCAAAATGTTTCAAATGTATTTTTTCCCTAAAAAGCTGCAGACTTTTTCAAACATTTTCATGAATTTCTTCTTATCAAACTTGTTCTTGAAACAGTCAGTGCTTAATTTATAATGAAAGAGGTGACATGGCTTAAGCAATTTTTTTACTTTCATAACTGATGCAGCAAGCCCAGAAGTGCTGGGGCTATGAACTGCCAACCCTAGAGGTGCCAGGGCTCAGTCCTGGCAAGCCCTTGCACAAATTAAGCACTATTATCAATATTTTTCATTTTTAAAATCCACATTTTTCAGGAAACAAACATTATTTTATTTATTTATTTATTTTGGTAAACCCAAAATCTAAATTTCTATTAACGTTGTGTTAAAAAGGAAAAATGGGCCAATTTCACACTTGGTGAAATGGAAGTAACTGAAACTTTTCAGAATTTTCCTTTTCATTTTCAACCATCTCAACTATGTGATATTATGAAAGTGACCTGACACATTATGTTTTTTTCCTGCCTTGCTTTGAAGAATCTATAATGGCCATGTTGGAAACTTAACACCTTACAAATTGGCTCATGTCTGCTTTCGTGTAGCAATTAGAGCTGGTCAGGAATTTTTTAACAAAGCATTTTTTTCAATCAAAAATGTTGATTCATCAAAACCAAAACTTCTTGTGAAACAAGGTCAGTTTCAATGAGCCTCTTGACTCAAAAGATTTTTGACAAAAAGTTTTGAAATTGTTGAAATATTTCACATTACATTTTCTAAACAAGAAGTTTTAGTTTTCCAATTCAGAATGGCTTTTTGTTTTGAATATTGGATTGAAAAAGGTTATAAGAGAAATAAGTCTAAAACCAAAAAAATGTTTGGTTTTTCTATTCACAAAAACTTTCTCCATTTTGACTTGTCATCCTGATTAGGGGCGTTAAAAGTGTCCAAACTCTCAAAAATATTCACAAACTGGGAAGCCAGTTTCCCATGCTGCTCCAGTGGTAATAGCTGTATTTCTAGGTAGCTGTGTCTTATTTTCACAATAACCAATGTGACAGGAAACTTTGTATATTACAAACAAGTTTATTTTATGTTCTCTGTGCTCCTTATAATTAATGCCTGACCCTGTCCCCATTGAAGTCAGTAGCAAAGCTTCCACTGATTTTAGTGGTGCAGGATCAAATCCTTCCTTGAGCAGCATGAGCCATCAGATTTCAGAACATATCACTTTGCAAATCTTTTTACACACTTTATGAGGAGATCTACTGTTCACATAAGAACAAACATAACAAGGTGGGTGAGGTAATACCTTTTTATTGGACCAACTTCTGTTGGTGAGAGAGACAAACTTTCGAACCACACAGAGGTCTTTTTCCTGATCTGACCTATAACACAGGCCCAGGAGAGCCAATATCTCCTGTCTACTGCACATCAGAGCGCATCTGAAATGTGTAGCCAGCCTGGTAGCTGGGTAGTTGCACACAACCATGAGGAGCTGATAGGTGTGATCACCAAGATGGACCATCAGGAAAAGGCTTTAAAGCCAAACTTCGTGGGGCTTTAAAGAGAAGGGGGTCTCCATTGTGACAAGAGCTGTCAGTGTCAGGCATATGTGAGACAGCTGCTGGAGGACTATTAGGGTTGACATAAGTAATGCAGCATCTACACTGACTCTGTGTCAATCTCAGTATATCGACCATGGCTCAACTCCGCTCACGGAGGTGATGTTACTGTGTCACTGTAATGGGGCACTTACATGGTGGGAGACGAATTTAACCATAGACAAATGCACATGCACAACTAAGTCAATGCATGGCAGCTTCAGTCGACCTAACTTTGTAACGTAGACCAGGCCTAATAGCCTGAAACCAGCCTGGCTACACCACCACAGCATGCAAATAAATATTGAGGTTAATATGCTGTTAAAGCACAGCTGTGCTAACAAGTGGTTTGTTCAAACTAAGACAATGCTCTGGTTTTAATTTAAAAAAAAAACCCTTCTTATTTGTTTGTTTGTCCTTATGTTCCACCATATGTCATTGCCTGCAATGATGTTGAGTAATACTGCTGTCATATTACTTGGCATGGATGCTGCCTTAATAGATTGAACAGATGTAAACTGATTGTCTTAAATTAAACATGGGCATTTTTGAGCTATAAACAGCTTTGTAAATATAGTCACTATCATGAAATAAATTCATAAGTCAGAGAGGGATATTATGTGTAGCTAAAAACAGTTTTAAATATCCATAAATATGATCTGGGCAGGAGATGGGGGGAAACTATGAGCCACATTCAAGTGTTTTAGAACATTAGTGTTATTCCATTTTGTAGGCTTGACCAGGGTAATGTCTATGCATGAAATGCTGAGAAATCTGTTTTATTATCCAGCTATTCCATTTTCTCCTCCAGGATTTTTTTTTCTTTCAGATATATTCAGTGATATGTTTGGGTATTAACATTTGTGTGCTAAAGACCCAGGAGTTCTAGTAAAATACTCCTAGCAAGATTTTTGTAAGAAGCATAAGAGTGCCTCTCAAATCATTTTAACGTATAGTTTGATGGTTAAACATTAGTATGTTTGAGTAAGCTTAAATACCTTTTTAATATGTTTTAAAATGAATATAAACACATTATGCTCATGAATTACATTAACACTTATTTTCTGTGTTTCTTAATTTGTTTTGTGAAAGAGAAACTTGAAATATAGAGGAAGCTATGAATCTCTTTGAAATTCAAAGACAACAAGAGGAAGAGTTATTTTCATACCTAGCTACTTGGATCTCATCTTTATAACAAACAAGTTTCAATAAATTATGCTCCCTTCTTCTATGACAGATTTTAAAGTGTAAAGTTAAGTCCCTCCATTCTCAGTTAGAGAAGTTAACATCAGTGTTATACAAAGTTAACAGAAGAGAGAACATTTGTTTCAGTTAGTATACTTTGCACAGTTTAGTTTACCCTATTTGTTTTGACTTTCCGTAACTAAAACTGTGTTAAGAATGGCTTTAGTAGTGTGTTTGTGTACTTTGACAGGGACGCTTTCATGAATACTCATATATAAGTTTCTTCATTGCCTTGCACCTTTTTTATTACCTGTGTTAACATTTAAAGTCTCATACTCTTTGTAAGATCCTGTAGGCTTCATTTTTCTTTATTATGAAAGAACATGTTTGCAAACAATGATCATATTTATCATTATATAGAATCTGGCGTGTGTGTGTGTGTCTGTGTGTGTGAGTGAGAGAGAGAAAAGTCTACTTTTTAAGCAGAACTTTCAAGGATCTGGCAAATATTTTTAATGAGGCACTGACTGGAAGTATAAACTACAACAAACAACTTCTTCACTTCCTCCTGTCCTAAGTAGAGCTTGAAAAAATGTTTTGAACTGAAACAAATGCATTTTGAGATGCACCAAAATTATTCATGAATTCAGCAAATAGTTTCAGCTAAAAAAACTGAATCAAGATTTTAAAAATGTTTAAATGAATTATTGTCTTTTTATTTTAAATCAACATTGCATTTAGAAAACCATTTCTAATCAACATATGCCCTGTATAATTTTTTTCATATTTTCATTTTGTTGAGAAAAAAATCAAAATATTTTGTTTCAGCTTGAAATAAACCATCTTTTAATTATAATTATTTTTCAGGCCTCATCAAGGAAGGATAGAAATGTCTCTTTCTGAGAATCTCTCAAGCCAACATTAAAGGGTACAGACTGCATTTCTTGAGAAAGAAGACTTCAAACAACACCAATCAATGTTATTCCAGGCCATTAATGACATTTCAGCTTGTGAGACCTGTTCTGTTTAACCATGCCCAAGGGTTAGGTTAATTTTGTTATTGATATTACTTGTGAGCTAAGGCTTTTATTATCAATTACTCTTAATAATCCAAGACAGTTAGAAATATGCACCTGGAGGAAAAACAAAACACTAACTCAGCAGAAAGAGAGAGAGAGAGAGAGAAATTGTGGGACTTATGTAGAATTTAAGGATTTCACTAATTTAATTAAAACAGCCTTATTGAAACGAGTTTACAAATGTGTTTGGAGAGTTAAAAAGCACAATGATATTTTTATGCAAAAACTTCAGTAACTTCTTTAAAATAACTGACTTATAAGCATCACTATAACAGTCTAACCCTTCGAGGGAGACTGGTCCAGCAGCAGAGATAGCTTTAATGCAACATAGTTTTATAAGAATATTATTTCCCATTCATAAACTAGGACAAACAGGTTTCTGTAGAAGAGTACACTCATCCGGGGGAGCGTTATGATCAGGCATGGTGTTGCAATCATCTAGTGCCCCCTGCTGACAGCTCCTCTGTCCCTGAAGCAGTCTCTTTCTCTTCTCGTGACTTAGCTCTTTGCCCAGGTCATTTTAAAGTCTCTGCCTTCCTGGGAGCTGCAGGGCTGTCCACACACTTGCCAAAGCTTTCTCCTTGGAGGCCTGGTTCCAAACTCAATAGTTCATTTTCATCTTGGGTAAGGTGTTTCTACACCACCTTTTAGAGTGACCCAGTAGGGGAACTCAGGCCCTCCTGTTAGTTCCACTCCAGGGACCTTGTGGTGAGCAAGTAAAGTCTGTTCCCCTTGACTCCTCACCGCCTCCCTGGACTTCCTCCTACCTTGACCTTCCTTCAGGCACTTTCCCACAGCTCCTTCCTGGGCTTGTGGTACTTTCGGCTCTCTGTAGGCCTTTCCACCACTCTCTAGTAATTAAAGAGGGATTGCAGGATTCTTCCTCTCTCTCCCTGCAGCCCCCTTCTCACCTGGGCTTCCTTCCTTTATGCTCGTCCCCCAACTCCTCACCTAGTTGGCCTAATCTTCAGTTAAGCCTGGTTCGCCCTCCATAATCAATTATCTCAGCTGAACTTTCTAGCTCCTGTTAACCCTTTTAGCACCAGTGTGGGGTATATACCCCATCACAGTTCCACTCTATTGATCTTTGGGATACAAAATCTTTTTTTAGCACCTACTATCCCTACCCCCACCTCAAAAAAAAAATGAATAAAGTACACAGAGAAATAGGGTATGACCTGGGCCAGCTCTAACTTTTTTGCCGCCCCAGGAAAAAAAGAAATGCGCCGCCCCGCCGTAACA
>NW_020664413.1:46311007-46372519 GCF_002925995.2 Terrapene triunguis
CCAACATTGGCCGCCCCTTCTGAGGTGCCACCCCAAGCACGTGCTTGGTCGGCTGGTGCCTAGAGCCGGCCCTGGGTATGACTCCCAAAAGACAAAGTAGAATTTCTGTTCAAGGAATGGCCCAGGAGAAAGGTGATATTAGTCTCTGCAATTTAAATAAATTAACCTATATTTCAATAAATTACATATTCTTATATATTGCTTTGGAAGTTTTCATTTTTTTTTTAATTCATTTGCACATTTAAAAAGGCATAAGCCCAACTGCTTTTTTGCTTTCCAGGTCCCTATCAAGATCTGACATGCTTGAAAAAAGTTTCTTTTCTCTGTTTTGTCATCCAGTCTCTAGTCACCATTGTGGAAAGAACATGAGGCAGCCTGATGTTTTGGGGAGGTATTTGACCTGACTGCAGCCTCAAATGGTAGAATTTTCAGTTGCACCTAAGAGAATTAGGCTCCCAACTTCCACTGAAACTCAGTAGAAGTTGAGTATCTAATTCTCGTAGATGCTTTTAAAAATGCTACCCTAATAGATTTAAGTTGCCTAGCATTTTCCATTATAAAAAAAATTCTTAACACACTTTATTTGAGATTCTGTACAACCTCCCTTGTTTGCAGCAATCTATTGAAATTCGACCAGAACAAAGCCCTGGGGCTGCAGACGTACATTTCATGGGTCTCAAGAAATTCCATTCAGGTTAGGATGGATACACACTTTCTCTCCTTTCACTTGCATTCCTCGGGAAATTTTAGCAGTCTGCCACAACAACGGAACACAAACATTCATAGAATCATAGAAGATTAGGACTGGAAGAGACCTCAAGAGGTCATCTAGTCCAACCCCCTGCTCAAAGCAGGACCAACACCAACTAAATGATCCCAGCCAGGGCTTTGTCAAACTGGGCCTTAAAAACCTCTAAAGATGGAGATTCCACCACCTCCCTAGGTAACCCATTCCAGTGCTTCACCACCCTCCTAATGAAATAGTGTTTCCTAATATCCAACCTAAACCTCCCCCACTGCAACTTGAGACCATTGCTTCTTGTTCTGTCATCTGCTACCACTGAGAACAGCCAAGTTCCATCCTCTTTGGAACCCCCCTTCAGGTAGTTGAAGGCTGCTATCAAATCCCCCCTCCCTCTTCTTTTCTGCAGACTAAACAAGCCCAGTTCTCTCAGCTTCTCCTCATAAGTCATGTGCCCCAGCCCCTTGGTGATTTTCGTTGCCCTCCGCTGGACTCTCTCCAATTTGTCCACATCTTTTCTGTAGTGGGGAGCCCAAAACTGGATGCAATGCTCCAGATGTGGCCTCACCAGTGCCGAATAGAGGGGAATAATCACTTCCCTTGATCTGCTGGCAATGCTCCTACCAATGCAGCCCAATATGCCATTAGCCTTCTTGGCAACAAGGGCACACTGCTGACTCATATACACCTTCTCATCCACTGTAATCCCCAGGTCCTTTTCTGCAGAACTGCTGCTTAGCCAGTTGGTCCCCAGCCTGTAGCAGTGCATGGGATTCTTCCTTCCTAAATTCAGGACTCTGCACTTCTCCTTGTCAAACCTCATCAGATTTCTTTTGGCTCAATCCTCCAGTTTGTCTAGGTCACTCTGGACCCTATCCCTACCCCATAGTGTATCTACCTCTCACCCCAGCTTAGTGTCATCTGCGAACTTGCTGAGGGTGCAATCCATCCCATCACCTAGATCATTAATAAAGATGCTGAACAAAACCAGCCCCAAGACCAACCCAGGGGTACTCCGCTTGATACCGGCTGCCAACTAGATATTGAGTCATTGCTCACTATCAATTTAGCCAGCTTTCTATCCACTTTATAGTCCATTCATCCAATCCATATGTTTTTAACTTGCTAGCAAGAATACTGTGGGAAACTGTATCAAAAGCTTTGCTAAAGTCAAGATATATCACGTCCATTGCTTTCCCCATATCCACAGAGCCAGTTATTTCATCATAGAAGGACGTCAGTTTGGTCAGGCATGATTTACCCTTGGTGAATAACTTTATAATTTGCAGGGGATTAAAAGTTTGTAGGTGATAGAAAGGAGAGCTAATTAGGTCACACAGATCAGAGGCATCCTTAGAATTTATGGGGTCCTACGCAGTCATATTAAACAGGTGCCCCTATGCTCCACTGAAGGTGGTCCCCAGCCGGCACCACTGACCCCAGTGTCGAGGTGGCACAGCCACCACCCCCGCCCTTGGACCCCCTGAACCCCCACATTGCTGACATACACTGTGCTTTGTATGCAGCAGATGCTGCGGCAGTGGCTCAAGGCAGGCTTCACGCTTTCACATGGGGGCTGCATCTTGCCAGAGCCCATGGCCCTGCTGCAACCCCTCGCCACTCCTGGCTCACCACGAGCATTTTGACAGGAAGTACCAAACAGTAATAATAATACGTGTGTGTGTGTGTGTGTGTGTGTGTAAGAGAGAGCCAGTGCATGTGAGTGTGTGTGACTGTGTGTTGGGGGACTGTGTGTTGAGGATTGTGAGACTGTGTTTGTGACCATCTGTATTGGGGGACTGTGACTTGTGAGCGGCAGAGTGTTTGTGGGTGTGAGAGCCAATCTGTGTGTGTGTTAGGGAAGTGTGAGAGACAGTGAGTGCACTGTCACTTTATCTCCCCCACACACACACTTCGCTCCCCACCCCGACTCACGTGGAAGTTTCGCTCCTCCTGTCCTGGCCCTGTCCTGGCCCCCACCGGAGACTGAGTGGCACAGGCAAGCAGAGTCCAGTGAGGGACTCCGCTCCGGGCGGTGGTGGGCCGGGCTGCCACGCCACTTTGGACTCCCCAGGGCTGGGGCGGCAGAGCAGGAGGCTGGAGCCCTCAGCCAGCCAGCTGAGGAGGGAGGGAGGGGGCGGGGGTTGGGAGAAGCCCGACGGCCCAGCACGGGGGAGGGCTGGAGAAGAGAGGATTCCAGCCACGGCCAGCAAGGGAAATGGTGCCCCAAATTTTCTGGTACCCTACGCAGCCCCATATGTTGCGTATGTCTAGGGATGGCCCTGACACAGATCAGTGTCCAGAAAACTCATCAAATGAAAGGAGCTCTCCAAACCCCTTTCCTCACTGACTTTTATTTCTTTTTACTTTAGCAGTTGATGGAGAGACTTGCAAGGAGAATTGAATACCTATTGACAGTTCATATTTGAATTACCCAGGTGAACTGAAATGAAATGCCCTTGCTTCTTGCACCAGTGAACATCCCAAATTTTCCACTGCTTTTATTACTGTTAAAACTACTAGCTTATTGTCTCCATTCTACAATTTTCAAAACAGAATTCTTAGTATGGTGTCTTGAATGGAAGCAGAGGACACTTACCTCATTGTGGCATGAGGCCAAAGCTTTTGTTGTGCATGTTCATTTGTACTTCTCTCTTTGCAAATAGGAATCTAGAACCAGTACTTAAATTTGAACAGCGTGTCTGTCATGCTATTGATCTGTCTTGCTGTGTATATATATCTGATACAATAAAATAAAAAGTTTCAGGATCTCTCTTCCACAAACCTTAAAAAAATTAGCACCGGCTTAACAATGCAGATGCTTGGATCCAAATCCTATTGTCCCCATTGAAAAACAGCGCTGAGTAAACATTTACCATATCAGAAAACCACCACACAAAATTTGACATAATTACCATGGATTCACACTTTAGCACACATGCTATTTTGGTATCCTGTATTTAGTTACCTGATGAATTATTGTGGCCTAAATAACACTTTGGAAAAAGGCTTGTTGTTTTTTACAGATAGATGTTCTCTTTATATTGTGCTGTGCTGCAAAAAATGGTGTTAACTTGCTTGTCATGTGCCACAAAAACCTGAGCATGCTGACTTGATATAAGGATCTGTTTTAGAAATACTAAATATAGCTGACGTGAGCAGATCAAGAAGACTATTCATTTTTATTAATGTGATTTTTTAAAGGATTATTTTAAACAAAAAACATCATAAGCCAGAAAGATTTTAAAAAAGAAAAAAAGTATATTGTGTTTCTACATTTGTAAAATAGAAAGGTCACAGACAAAAAAGGCAGACATTTGTAAAGTTTAAAAGATCAATGCAATGTTTACTGAAGTTTTTAAATTCAAACTACAAGCTGCAAAATTGACTTTGGCTTCAGCAGTTCTAACTGATCAAATCCATCTTCTGTCCCCTCTTGTTAAGTGCCTCTTGTGTACTCTTCTGATTACATATGCAAAACACATATCTTCAATAATTAATTATTCTAATGAGGGCGGGGAGACAAACATCAATTCATAAATTACAAATGAGCTTACCTACCAGCCAAATATATTTTAAAATTATGATTACAAACACAGCATCTTACTTGCCCACTGCTCATGTGATTTGTCCCATTCATATATACACCTTACATTTGGACATGATATAGAAGTGATAAATTGCACAATAATGTAACAAACAAATCTCACCTCTTCCTCCCTCAACCCAGAACTTATTCCTACATTCCAAACCTCTAAGCAAATTCAAACAGATCCTTTCCCTCTCCCCTGTAAAAAAAAAAAAAAACAAAGCAGACAAATATTTTTCCTCCCCACCCCCAAATTTAAAGCTGTCCAAGGCCAGAGCAGATTAGATTCAGCCTTGCATCAGTGATAGGTTTTCTATAAATAAAAATCACATAACTGGAAAGTCTATTATCTTATAGGACTCCGTAAGTGAGGGTTTTAGTGGCAGAGGAGCAGTTTCCCCTTCGCTGCTGTTTGGGTCTCTCTCCAGGAAACACTTTAGCTTTTTAGTGCATTCTTCCACCTCAGCTGGGACAGCATGATCAACTGTGTTGAATGCTGCAGAGAGGTCTAGGCAGCTAAGAATGGAAGTGTGACCATCCATTGACAGCTGGAGATCATCCATCAGTGCCATTAAAGCTGTTTCCGTTTCATGTCCTGGCCCAAATCCAGACTGTACCTTCAGTTAGATGATCTTGTAGTTGGCCTTTGGCTAACTTCTGTATGAGTTTGCTCAGGAGTAGATGGTTTGATACTGGGCGGTAGGGAGTAGCTAGAACCAGTGTATCCAGGGAGCATTTCTTCAGTGCTGGTTGCGCTATCTTGTATTTG
This sequence comes from Terrapene triunguis, assembly GCF_002925995.2. Taxonomy (NCBI): domain Eukaryota; kingdom Metazoa; phylum Chordata; order Testudines; family Emydidae; genus Terrapene; species Terrapene triunguis. Next base: position 46,316,108 of record NW_020664413.1, read on the forward strand.
AAGAAGGAAGGGAAGATTCTTTTCCTGAATGAAGCATTGGCTATTTTGGTCTTGAGTGGCACTAGCTGCCCGTGACTCTCTTTCACCAGCCAGAAAAGACATAAGTGAGACTCCTTTCGGGTGTCCAGTACTTCTAGAGGAATGAATGTACTGAATTCTGGGCATGCAGGTTGGCTGTTTGTTGGCTGGATATGGGGAACAGATCAATGCTGTTAAAGAAGCCTTCCTGAATATGTGCATTTTTTTCAGTGAAGTATGCTGATAGTTCCTCACAGCACTTGGTACTGTGCTCTGTTGCAGGGTGTAGCCACCAGGACTAAAGCTGGGGGCAGAAAGGTAATTCCATTTTGCAGAGCATTTCCCAACTTTGAAATCTGGTTTTGTGCTGATTTGGATTTAAACCAAACAAATTTTAAATTATCCATGAACGGGATAGAGCCCCAGTGCTGGGGCTCTCTGCCTGATGCACTACCCTGGAGCTACAGATCCTGGAAGTCCCGGACTCCAAAGCAGTCAAACTGATGAGCTGTGGAAGCCCTGAGAGCTCTGGGCCAATACAACCCTGCCTAGAACTTCATCAACATCACTGTGGAATCTTTTGATTTAAAAAAATCAGCAAATTCTGACAAAAACGTGTCTCAGCATAATTTTTCCAACCAGCTCTACTCAGGACTGATGAAGTGGTTTACCTCCCTGGATAGTTCCTTAGGGCAGGATTTAACAGCTTCACTGGAAGCTGATAGGAAGGTTTCTTTTGGTTTGTAGCACAGTCTCAGCATAAGCATAGAGAAATTCTTTATGTTTCAACCTGTGTTACAACTTTCATTTTCTGCCATCAGTGCCTGTTTCCATTCCTTTCTCTTCATCTGCGGAAGGGTGTTAGAAAACCAAGGAGATCAGTGTGGTAGTGGGATGGCAGAGGCCAATTGGAGGCCTCTGTGTCAAAAACCAAGACTAACATACAATTATGATTTGCCAGATCCTCAACTCCACATTCTGTGGGTGGATTGCTACTGTCCTTTAGCATGCTTTGGAATTTGGTGGGGCCTATGAGTCTTCATGGCTGAGATAGGATCATGGGTCTTTCTTGTTGCCTGGGAGCTGGGAGAGTTCTGACCAGTGCCTACATGAAGCGATGGCCAGCCCAAGGCAGTAGCTGGGTTGTGATGTCCTTGCTATTAGAGCTGAGTGAACAATAGATTTTTGGATCCCTGGCAATTGACAATTAAAAAATGTTTTGGGTTGACCCAAAAATGATTAAAAAAAAAAAAAAACAGTTAAAATTTTTTTTTAAAAGTTTCAGATTTAACTAAATGTTTTGTTTTGATTTCTACCTTTCTAAATATCTCTTTTAAAAGAATAAAAGGAAATTTTAAAATGCAATTTCATTTCAAATGAAAAAATCGAAATGCTTTATTTCAATATTTTCTGATTTTTAAATTTATTTTTTAAATAAAAACAATCTATATGAATTCATGACGTGTGTTGGTCACACCAAATTTGCATATTTTGCCAAAAAATATTTCAGTCAAAATTTTCACCTAGGTCTACCTGATACTGACATAAAATCTGAAGGCCAGGTCCCTGGGGTGACCGGCTATGTAGATTGGACCAGAGGTGACCTGAGAAAGTCCTAGGGATGTAAGTAAGGAGAAGAGTTCCTATGCTTTTGTGTCTGAGGCCTTGTGAGCATGAATACTGAAATCCCCCAGAGCAACATGTATAAGGTATTTTATCACTAGCACTGACAATGTATAAGTAAGTTCCTTTATGACCCCTTTAGTCTTTTGTTGCTCTGTAGATGAACATATAATCTATTTTAGCTTTGGCTCTGGTTTCTATTGATAGATGAATGAATTCAGAGGCTCCTCTTTTGGACTTCATGTTTGAAGACAGGGTGACTGTAGTGCTACCTGCCTTCTTGTTATGTCTAGTCTGTTCCTATGTGCCATAGAGCCCAATAGAGTGATCTAGGGGATTGAGTACTTGGATGTGCTGGCTGGAGGACACATGGGCTGTAGAACCCTCAGCATAATAGTCTGCAGTATTCTATTCTCCCCACCCTCATGGGACCACTACTAAGATAGACCCATTTTTTTAACTGGATATGCAACAGGGAGGGGGATTTGCCCTTTAATAACCTTTGTTATTGCCTAAATGTGGAAATTAATCTGTTTTAATTCTAATTTTCTGACATCAAGGTTGATCCAATTTATTTACTTAAATTACATTAGTGCACTATACTGACCATTTAAACTATTCATATTGTCTTGGCTGACAACTGTGTAATAGTGTATAATATAACTTCCTAACTCTTTCTTCATCAACATATTATTTAGTTAAATTTGAGAAGTGTATGTTTAGTATATGCCAAATATGCTACCTTATGGAACAAACTTGTAGATATGAATAGAAATTCAAACAATTGTATTTTATGGAAATTAAATAGAATTTTATAAACATTACTGTCAAATCCTACTAAAATTGATAGAGAATTCTAGAGAAATTCTATTTTACATCAACATCTGGAATATAATGGATAATTATATCACTTTTATAGAAGTCTATTGATAGGGTTAAAATTCCACAGAAGTGTCGTCATTCTCTATTAAATTGTATAGGACACTCTAATAAAAGTATAAGTCTATGTTTTGATGAGAAAAGGGTGACTGGAGGTGAACATTTGGGAACCTATAGATTCTGATTGCAAAACCCCATATATATCAGGCATATTTGTATCCAATGTTTTACTTTCTGTCCATTATGGAGTTATCATATTCATATCCTGGTCCAGAGCTCAAGCTGGGGTTTTAGTTCATACCTCTACAAGAAACTTCCAAGGCATTTTGAAGTGTTCTAGATGCTTTGTGAAATCCCCAAAAGCTTAAAAGTCTCCCAGGCCTTGTGATATTATTGTTAAAGTGGCAGGGATGTATGTCATCCACACTGCACAAGACACAAATAAAGGAACAATCTTTGCTGCAAGGATCATACAGTGTAAACATTTGTGCCCTTTTTATTGCACAGTTGAATGCATTATATGCAGTATAAGGGTGGCATTTCAGCTGTTGGTGAATTGTTGAATTGGAAAGCGGCTGTTGCGTACACACGACAGCAAAATTATTTACCTCCTGTGGTTGGTAGGGTAAGGGAAAGGATCTGCTTATTGTTACTTCCAGACCTGTTTTTCTTTTCATTGCTGCCACAATTGCTCTCATTTTCTCCACTGCTGCTTCATGAAAGTGGTAGAATGTTGCTTCAGGGTTGAGCAGGCTTCTTTCTCTGCAATTAAGAGATACTTTTTTCAGAGCACTGGCCAGGTTTTTCACCACTGTTTATTACTAGGCTTAGAAGGATTAGAATTTTTTAATCAATAAATGTTGGTAAACACCAATTTCACTATACATGCAGGGCTGCCCAGAAGATTCAGGGGGCCCGGGGCAAAGCAATTTTGGGGGCCGCTTCCATAAAAAAAGTTGCAATACTATAGAATACTTATTCTCGTGCGGGCCCCTGTGGGGCCCGGAGCCTGGGGCAAATTGCCCCACTTGCCCCCTCCCCCCCCCCGGGCGGCCCTGTATATATGCACAAATGACCAAAAAAATATTTCTATTGACAATGATAAAAATTTACAGATAGGCAAAGTAAGAAAAATGTTTGAGAACTTATTTGAGTTTGATTTAATGATATTTACTTTGTGTATTTTGACAGGTGATGACGACAATTTGTGTTTTAACACTTAAAAGCTTTAACTTTTTGAATCTCAGTGTCTACTGTCATTAAATAATTGCCTAATCTATTGTCTGATCTCCCTCCCATAGTTTCCTGCAACTGTGAAAATTAAGAGTGATTAAATTTGAAAAAAAATACTTAAAAGTAAACATCGATATTATCCATCAAAATTATAAAACATAAAAATCAATTTCTGCCAAGCCTAATTATTGTTCAGGAATTGCAGAGGCAAAAGCCTATGAACTCTTTAAAAATGTGTCCCACACTAATCAAACTCCACTGAGAGTACTACAGTATTATGTCTGGAAGAAATTGTCTGGGTATGGTTCACATTAGCAGAAAACTTAAGCAGTTTGGTTGCTGCTACTGTCACTAAGGCCTGGTCTACACTAACCCCCCAATTCGAACTAAGGTACGCAACTTCAGCTACGTGAATAACGTAGCTGAAGTTCGAAGTACCTTAGTTCGAACTTACCTCGGTCCAGACGCGGCAGGCAGGCTCCCCCGTCGACTCCGCGGTACTCCTCTCGCCGAGCAGGAGTACCACAGTCGACGGCGAGCACTTCCGGGTTCGACTTATCTCGTCCAGAGAAGACGCGATAAGTCGAACCCAGAAGTTTGATTGCTTGCCGCCGAACTAGCGGCTGGGTATAGACATACCCTAAGCTTTTGAGTGTGTTTTTTTCCTTTGCCTGTCCCTCCAGAATTTCACTGAGATACAGTTTTTCACTTTGGGTTTGTCTATCTGGCACCGATAAAGCACACTAAAGGGTGTGATCTGCATAGTGCTTGAACATGTTGCGCTCTAACTGCCCCATGTAAACCCTGCTGGCATGCTCTAGAACAGTGGTAAGCAAACTATGGCCCGGGGGCCATATCCGGCCCTCCAGACATTTTAATCCGGCCCTCAAGCTCCTGCTGGGAAGTGGGGTCTGGGGCTTGCCCCGCTCTGGCGCTCCAGCCGGGGAGTGGGGTCGGGGTCTTGCCCCACTCCGTATGACTCCTGGAAGCAGGGGCAGCCAGAGGGCTCTGCATGCTGCCACGCTGCTCCCATTGGCCGGGAACCTCAGTCAATGGGAGCTGCAGGGCGGCGCCTCTGGACAGGGCAGTATGCAGAGCTGCCTGACTGCACCTCCTCATAGGAGCTGGAGGGAGGACATGCCGCTGTTTCTGGGAGCTGCTTGAGGTAAGCACCGCCTGGAGCCTGCCCCCCTGAACCCCTTCTGTGCCCCAACCTTGATCCCCCTCTCACCCTCCGAACCCCTCAGTCCCAGCCCGGAGCACCCTCCTGCACCCCCAATCCCTCATCCCCAGCCCCACCCCAGAGCCCACACCCCCAGCTGGAGCCCTCCCACCCTCAAACCCCCAATTTCATGAGCATTCATAGCCCGCCATACAATTTCCATACCCAGATCTGGCCCGCCGACCAAAAAGTTTGCCCACCCCTGCTCTAGAAGGTACAAATGTTTGCAAGACCAGGTCAAAAACTCCAGATCCTAATAACTGTGAGAATGTTTGGATACAGATGTGAATTTTGCCAATTTAAACTATCTCATATTCAGAACACTTCATAGCCAATTCACTTCACTGAATCAGCAAGTCAGAACCAGAGCAAGCTAATTAATTTTGGTTCTGACAGCCTTATGTGAGCAACCATATTGTGAAAAACAAAAAAATATTTATAGTTAAAATGACTTGAAATAAAGCTTTTAGAAAACAACAAGGGAAATATTATAACACATGGGAAATAGACAATTATTACAGCCTTGATCAGAGGAAAAAATGAAATGTATTTTTAACAATGAAAGCTACATGATAAAGCTTAACACAAATAAAAATAGTTGTGTGCAGTTATTTGTATACAATAGACTAAACAAATGAAATATGTTATATTACTCCATACTAGCTGTAATATGTTCCAAATGAACACAGGAAAATGTGTGGCCTCTTTCTGAACTAGCTGAAGCTTTAATGGTCTTCAAGTGTAATACCACAGACAGTATTTTAATATTCCTTTGGAAAAGAACTCCGGAGTACTGCTGCTTATTAGACATCAGAAACAGCTGAAAGTCCAAAAGAACCTAGACTGTGTATCTTATTTACAAAAGATAGGCATGTTCTCATGACTTCAGGGGACATATTTCATTTGGATATTTCCCCGACAATCTCACTCTGATCCACACTCAACTTTAGTCAATCATGCAAGCCTCAATTTTGGCTAAATATTGGGAGAGCCATGAGGCCCTACCAGCCAGGTCTGATAAAATATGAAGCAGATATGTAGAGCTGAATGTAAACAGCGTATTGATGACGCAGCATCTTGAAGACACTTGGGAGTGATGAGAGGTTTAGCTATCTAGCTCCCATAACATATCATATACTTGCTGAGAGGAATAGAACACCGGGGCACCCCCTATGAGAGAGTGCCTGGGGTAGATAAGCATCATCCACAGGTACAGTCTGGGTCCTTTTCAGGAGAAAAGGAAGAGTGAACATTCTGTTGCTTGGAGGATATAACTATTCAGAAGACTCTGGTTCCATCATTTTCAGAAATTAGCCAAGTAATTGTTGGCAAAAAAATCAGATGTTCATACCAAGACTGCAAGTAACATTTATTTTGGAAACTAAAAGTGTGAGCTAGCACTAAGTGTTGCCATGTTCTCAGAAGCCTTTCCAAGTATCCTGTCAAAAATAGCAGAAACACTAAACACTTCCTTCTAGGATTGTCATGCCAAATGGCATTCCTGTATGCCTGAAACACCTGAGTATTTTGGGAAGAAGCCTCAGTTGCTGAAGAGAGCTGAAATTTCATTTCCGAACTCTCTCTCTAGTTTATCTAAATAAGCTGTGATGGTGTTCACTCACCACAGTGGAGCCTCCTGCTGGCCATCCCAAGGATTAGCGCCGACATTTGGTGCGTCCTCTCCAGGTGGTGCTTCTCCCGTCATCTCTGCCTGCAGACCCACGTCACTCCAGGAACCACAGCGTCCTATTCATGACTCAACCCTCCAGCTGGGTCACCATCTGTGTTTCCCCCTTCCAGGGTGCATATCACGGTCCAATAGTTAGGCTACTTCCCCAGTGACTAACGGGGGGACCCAGGCCCGACCACTACCCCGGGTCCTAACCCTGGGATCCTGTAATAGCAGCCACCTGTAGCGTCTCTTTAACTTCTCTTAGTGCTGCTATGATTCCCTGAGCCACTTCCCGAAAGCCCCAGCACTTTTTTCAGCCGTATCTCAGAGGACTCAGCTATCAAGCCCCCGCAGCCATCCAGGCGCATCGTCTTGCTCCCCAGGTCCCTGCCAGCAACTGCTCTGTCCAAGTGCTGCAGTTCCTTCAGCCTGCTAGGAACACAGTCCTCACTCCTTGAGCTTCCAGCAACAGCTGACCCCTGCTCTCCACTGCAACTTCTTTTATATGGGCCCGCTGAGCTTAGATTGGCAGCTCCCTGCAGCCCTTTTCTGATGGGCTGAACCCCATGCGGCCTCTCTATGCCACTTGGAGGAATCCCCTCCATTGCCCCTTTTGGGGCAGGGTAGGGTAGGATCACAAGGCCTCTATTAACCCCTTCCACTCTTGTGTGGGGTGGACACCCCATCACAAAGCATTTCTGTGTTAAACAGGTAAATAATTCACTGTTGCTTAACAGGTGAAGTGTAATCATTTGCTAGTAAAAACCTTCTAAAGAATAATAGGAAAGTTAGAAAAATTTTCCTAGTTTTTACATCGAAGATGTACTAGAACGTGTAATTATATTGCTCAGTGGAGGTTAAATATTAACAATCTAATGTTTTATTTTCCCCATTGTTATCCATGCTGCTAACAATTCATCAACAGGACATTTTCCCTCAGCAATGTGAGAAATTAGAAAGGTGTAAATTTGATATTAAAATGTTCCCATATACTAATATTGTGCAGAGAAACATGTGAAAAATGAGGGACAACTAAGTATTTATGAGAGACACTTTATTTGACAAATCCCCCGAAAGTGTGCAATGTTTTATTGTCACTTATTATCCATCAGTCAGTCTGAACACCTTTTTCATTTTGGAGCTGTCACATCAAACTGTATTTGACTAAAATAAACCTTTAGAATCAAATGTTGTTATACAGTACAGTACTTTCTGCTACCCATAAATCATTTGGCGATTTGACTTTTTCATTTGAATGAGCTTTCTGACTCGACAGTTATAACTCACAGTCATATTTATTTATTACCTCTGGATTTTATTGCAGCAGAATACCAGTAAACATGATTCTAATGGTAACAGATGTTAGAAATGAGATGGACTAATATGCACTGGAAGTATGTACCACCAAAATGCTTATGGTTAATTGAATAACCGCCTCTAAATCATGAGCAGCCAAAGAGATGAAAGGTCAGGGCTAAGGATGAATGAATCTATAGAAGAACATCAATCATTTGCACTGGATAAAAGTCATCACATTCCAAAGTCCAGCATAAAACCCATACTCCACTTAAGTCCCAGGTTAAGTCCTATTTGGAGAGCTGAAGTGCTAGATAGGCCTTATATAGGGCCCCTGCACAAGGGTGAATTACACCCACTGAGAATTACCTGAACGAGCAAACAAAAAAGTTAAGGTTAAGGCATTAACCTGGGGACTCAGGAGACCTGGGTGCAATTCCCTGCTCTGTCAAAGACCTGCCACAGTATAGCGTAGATGACTCACTTAGCCTCTCTGTGCTCAGTTTCCTCATCTATAAAATAACAGGGAGGTGTTGTGAAGATAAGTATATTGATGACAGTAAAAGAACAAAAAGGGTAATTCATTGCAAAAATATTCTTTGGTAATTTTTTACATGTATAGTTTAGCTTTATTTATAAGAAATGAATTCCAAGGAATACGAGACCTCACTTGAGCACCTGCTGTTAAAAATTTTGCTGAGAAGTGGGAGAGAGGATTGTTTCTTGTTTATGAACTGCTAGTTGTGCAGATAATTGAAATGACCATTAGTGATGTTCTGTTCTAATTATTTTTTATTTGATTTGGAATTTACTTTGGATCAGGGAAGCTCTGGAACTCAGGTATCAACCTTCCAAAAATACCTAAATCAATAATATTGATCTAAAATGATTGGCATCTGCCCCGTGTTTGTTCTTCTGTGCTAGGTGTAGCCATCACACCAAACTGTTATCACTCAGACTGAGTGGCACTGGCATGAGGCTGTATCTTTAGGGGACTACTAGGTTAATTAGTAATGTAGAGCAGGGGTTCTCAAACTCCATTGCACCGCGACCCCCTTCTGACAACAAAAATTACTACATGACCCCAGGAGTGGGGACTGAAGCCCGCACCCTGCCACCGAGAGGGCGGGGGGCAAAGCCAAAGCCTGAGCCCCACCTCCCCAGGCAGGGGGGGCAAAGTTGAATCCCAAGGGCTTCAGCCCCAGGCAGGGAGCCTGTAACCTGAGCTCCGCTGCCCAGGGCTGAAGCTCTCAGGCTTCGGCCCCAGGACAGTGGGGCTCGAGCTTCGGCCCCAGACCCCAGGAAGTCTAAGTCAGCCCTGGCAACCCCATTAAAATGGGGCGCGACCCACTTTGGGGCCCAACCCACAGTTTGAGAACCACTGAAGTAGAGCAAACTGGTTTGGATAAAATAAGCAATGTGCAGCATTGCTGATTTCTCAGTGAACTGGGCCTGAATTCAAGGTTAGAAAAACTTAGCTAAATTCTTCAGGTGGGGATGGAGGGATTTATATCCTGCTATATGTCCTGTGTGATCAGTACTAGTTATGAGCACATTCGGTATAAAAAGAGACAGTTAATCCATTTGTCCTGAACAAATTTTGGCTCAAGCAATGACAATCTACCTTTCTAAATTCCTCCTGTGATATTCCTCTTTATCTCTGTCATAGATGATTGTCTAGTGTTCCGCTTTACTAGTCAATAGTTGCTGTGTTTCATCCCAGAGATGGCTATATTCCTCTGGTGGGAGAAGTGATCTCTTTTTTTTATATGTAGTTTATGCAATCTGTACAGTTTGTAGAGTGTTTTGGGCTCTATCCAAGTGCAAAACAAAATAAAATGTACCTTCATCATTATATACACATAGTCTTTTGAGGCTCATCCTTCAGAATTAGTCTGAAAGACTCCAGTAGTATTTCCACAACTATGCTGGGTTTATGGAGAGTATTTAGTATCATTTAGAACTGCACTAGTAGCTGTGTGCCATCACAATTAATAACTGAATGCCTGCCTTTTGCTGTACCATCCAATTTCTAATCAGAAGTGCAAGAAGTTCAGTTTTCTTTACACTGACCAAGCAAACATGGAAGGGCATGCCCAAAAGAAATTGATTGGGGAAAGGGAGTATCATCACTAAGCATATTTTTAAAAGATTTTCATTCTATAAAGTCTCTAGTACCCCTTATTTTAGAAAGAGATCCCTTATTTTAGACCGCTACTGCCTCAGTCTAGGACTATGTCACACAAGCTTCAACAAGCACTCTCTAAAAAATTTGAGATCACAAATACCTACTTCATGAAAGAGAGGTGATTAAAAAAATCTTTCTTATAGTGAAGGGATTAATTCCCCTTCCATAGATCAGTAGACTAACAGGCTAGCGTACCTCCTTGTGGCTGAAGGTAGCATAGCAGGCTCTCCTCACCTAGTGCCCCCTGCCAGCAAAACTCTCTGGTCCTTGGTGGTCTGGCTCTTCTCGTGAGGCAGTCCTCCAGCCCACTCACACTTTAGTCCCACCCTTCTTGGTAACAAAAGTACAACTAAAAGTTCAAAAACATCCCAACCTCCTTCTCTCCCTCTTGAGCTGTTCCTTGGAACATCCTTCAGCTCCACCGTGGGCTCAACACTCCTTAGCTCAGGCTTCTTTGCCTTTCCTTGAGGCTTGTAAGGGAACCCAGGCCTGGCTTCTCCCTAGGCCCTCTCAGCTTCTTCTTTGTGCTGGAATGCTGACCCCTCAGCACTGCCTCTCTATGCCTTGCCCTGTTTCCAAGGCACACCACAGGGATTAATTCCATCCCTCTGGCCTTCTTTAGTTGGCCTTCCCAGGCCCTTTGCAGAGAGCGGAGGGGAGTGGGGGGGGGCATAAGGGACTCCCTACATTCTCTCTCCTGGGTTTCTCTGTCCTGGGACCCCCTACAGCTCTCACTTCCTTCTTTTATGAAGATGCAGCTCTTCCCCTGAGAGTCTAATAACAAATCAAGCCTAGCAGATGCTCCAGGTGGGTTAATTGAGCTTTCAGATTCCTATTAACCCTTTGATCACCCATATGAGGTAGACACCCCATCACATCATTTTAAGATTTCTACAAGTGTTACTTTCCTGGTTTTCCTAGCTTTTTGTCTTTGTGCCCATTGTGTTCAATATTTGGGTTTTAGCAGGCAAAAAAGGTATGAATGATAGAAATGATTGTAAGTTCTGGTGATAATAGAGCCCATACCATATTCATGGCTGGTTCACTTTCACATATGTTAAAGGTTCTCAGACTTCCCCAGAAGCCGACTGGTATAGTACAATACAGCAATGTCACCAGTCAGCCTGAAAATTCTCTGTGACTGAACTGAAGTTGGAAGGCATCCTAGGTAAGAAAATGCAACTTGAGTCACAGCAGGTCAAATGATTGATCTATTTAGCTAAATGTTGACTGAAATACGGTTCACATCAGTGACTTTCATTTTGTGAGATAAGCCACAAATACTTGCTTTGTGAAGGTCATAGAGGAAATCATGACTCCAATTGGCTCCTCCCACATATTCTCTAGCTCCTTGTAAAATGTTATAAATAGGACTTTCTGGAGCAGAAGAGTTTAGGACTTACCTATATGATGCAAAGTTCAAGAATAGGTACAGCGGGATTAGAAAGAATAAAAGTCTGCCTTACCAACAAACCCAAGTACAGGTGCAGAGGCAGTGACAGAGAGCAGCAGCTAGTTGTGACAGACAACTCTAAGTGCTGGTCTATATGAGGTGTTAGTGTGCACCAATTGGGGTGTAAATTCCAGCATGCACCAGCATGTTGCACATTGAAAGTTCTCCAGGATACATTGACATAATACTGTTTGAAATAGGACTACATCAACACATGCTAAGGAACTTCTAGTGCACACCTGCAGAGTCTACACAAACAGCGCACCACATAGTGGTGCCAACTAGAATTCACATCCCAGCTGGTGTGCACTAACGCATCATGTAGACCAGTCCTTAGAGTTGTCTGCCAAAACTAGCATTTCTCTCCCTGTTACTACCTGTGCACCTGTACTTGGGTTTGCTGGTAAGGCAGACTTTTATTCTTTCTAATCCTGCTGTACCTATTCTTGAACTTTTAAGTGTAGCTGTCTCAATGGGAACCAATTTGTCAGATGGTAGCAATTAAACTGCAAGTCTGGAATCTATTGCTGTGAGAAGATTTAAGTGAGAGTCAAGTACATCTGATGCACAACTCTATAAGCACCAGCAGGCAGGCAATGTCCTTTCTACAGTGCTGACATTTTGAAAAATAGCTTGGTCTCATGGGGTAAGAGAACATCTCCATGATGTCTCCCACTGAAATAAATAAAATTTCCAGGACACATAGGATCATGCTCACTTGCCCTGTGGGAACCTCATTACATCACAGGACTGTCAGAAATATGAGAATGACTGGACAGAGTTACAAAGAGTCCTGTGGCACCTTTAAGACTAACAGATGTATTGGAGCATAAGCTTTCGTGGGTGAATGCCCACTTCGTTGAATGCATGTAATGGAAATTTCCAGGGGCAGGTATAAAGATGGCTACCTTTACATCTGCCATTGTGTGGCCAGGGAGGTTGAAGTGTTCTCCTACAGGTTTTTGTATATTGCCATTCCTGATATCTGACTTGTGTCCATTTATCCTTTCACGTAGTGACTGTCCAGTTTGTCCATAGCAATACCCCTCTGCTGAGCTTCAGTTCATTTGCAAGTTTGACACCATCAGATCAGGATTAAACAAAGACTGTGAATGGCTAGCCAATTACAGAAGCAGTTTCTCCTCCCTTGGTGTTCACACTTCAGCTGCTAGCAGAGAACCTCACCCTCTCTGATTGAAATAACCTCGTTATCTCCAGGCTGATTCTTGCCAGCATATTTATACCTGCCCCTGGAAATTTCCATTACATGCATTCGACGAAGTGGGCATTCACCCACGAAAGCTTATGTTCCAATACATCTGTTACCACAGGACTCTTTGTTGCTTTTTACAGATCCAGACTAACACAGCTACCCCTCTGATACTGGACAGAGTTGTAGAGTCTGCATTAAGGTCATGATCCTGTCCTCAGCATTCAGCCTGGTAAGTCACAGATGAGTTCTGGGACTGAAGAGAGTTAAAAGGGGTATATATGGAGGATGGGGGGGATGGAGCAGGGAAAATAGCAAATCCATATAGCAGTGGGTATGATTCTTTAAATCAGATACCTTCCCTTCAGTAGCAGTCCCAAAGGTTTAAATCAACTAGATTTCCAGGACCACAAGCAAAGTCAAAACACTGACTAGACAGTGTGGGGAAGCAGACATCAGCCAATACTATACTTATTTTATTGGTTTGACAACTGAGCACTTTTCACAAGTACTACCTTATTTAAAATAAAAATAGAAAGTAAGAACTTCTCTTTTTTGCCCCTAATAATATAAAATATTTCACAGAAAAAATGCACAATACCTGGGGTTAATAGCAACTTCTTGTCACCCTAAATAGGTTTCTCAGGAAAGTGCAGAGCTCAGTATTGTGGATTGGTAGGGCTGGTGTTCTGCCTGCCAATTCAAGTTTGTCTGTCAACTGGAATGGTGTCCTTCAATATCTGCTTGGAGCACAGATTTAACTGGCTTTATTGCCAGTTACTTTGCAGACATTTCAAAGTTGTTAAAATATTATTTAAAGTAAACTTGGCACTATTTAAATGGGGGAGGGGGGGAAGTGTATTGATGTCTTAATAAATGAGAACAATTTTTGACTTACTGAAAGTGATCAGTGGCAATTAACTGCTACTGCTCTCCTTTTCTTATTCCCTAGGAAAAGATCCCCAAAGATCTTGTAAGTGACAAGTGAGACCAAAGGTTTTCAATTTTCATATTTAACCTCAGGGCAAAATGAGGACAGCCTAAGCTTACACATTTATATTATACTGCAGTGTAAGTCAATTAAGCCATTCCTAACATCTAGATGAATCTTGTAGCCCTAGAGACATAAGCAGACTCTGTAAGCAGAGTCAGGATGAGCTCTACCCTGACATCTGGTGGTGAATTATGGCGAGTGTGGAAAAGAACTCCAGGGGCTAATCTTGTTTGCATAGGCACACCCACTCACCTGGCATGAAACAACAGCAACTGAAAGTGGTTACTTTGGCTGGTGTGGGATCCCCAGTTTCTCTATTATTGGGGCAGGAAGAATAAAGTTTTGTTACCCTGATTCTGTGAATCAAGGCCAGTGGAACTGTTGTATGACAGAAGGACTGAGTGAGTCCTTCACCCTTACCTAAGTAGCACTTGCTTGACAAGGGGCATGGGTTACAAAACCCAGTGAATGGAGAGGGAGGATGGGGACAGGTATTTGTACCTGATGGTATGGGCCCCCTCTGAGGGTTTGAAACACCAATTGCACCACCTCCTCTCTCCACTGTTGAATGTCAGAGCTAACTTTGATTCCATTAGGAGTCTAGTTACAGGCTGCTGAGCTGAATTCACTTTGGGCCAATGGTGCAACAGCACTGGGGCTCCCCTACTATACTATGAGCTGAAATTGCTAAGAGCTGAAATCACAAAAGAGCTAAAGTTATTAAGAGCTGAGATCACTGAGTGCTGTGCTAACTAGTGGGGGAGCCTGAAGTTATATTGCTCAGCAGCTGGCGGAGCAATTTGTGGGGACGACTGGAGGAGCAGCAAGCAGGGCGGAGCCTTGCGGGGCCGGTTGGAGTGGCCCAAGGAACGGCGAGCGGAGCTGTTTGCGGGGACGGCTGGAACGGCTCACAGGTCGGTGAGCGGAGCAGTTCGTGGGATGGCAGGAAAGTGGACTGGCTCGTGGTGAAGGCTGCGCCGGAACCCCCACGGAGAAAACAGATGGCTGGCCAGCCTCGGATCACGTAAGGTGCCCCTTAACACCCTGTGTGCCCCCCCCCTTTTACTCTGGGGCTGCACTGACCAGGGACAGAGACTTTGGGGGTGTTGGACTTTGGGGACTCTGAGTGATTTTTTGGGTTGCTGGATTCCAGAGCCAAAGGGAAAGGACACAGCCCAATTTGCTGGGGTGGGTTTTGCTCATGGTTTGTGTTATGAATCCTGTTTGTGGTGTTTTTCCAATTTTATGCTGATGTCGTTTACCTCATGTTATTAAACATTTTCTGCTACACTCAGACTCCGTGCTTGCGAGAGGGGAAGTATTGCCTCTTAGAGGTACCCAGGGGGGTGGTATGTAATTGTCCCAGGTCACTGGGTGGGGGCTCGAGCCGGTTTTGCATTGCGTTATTGAAACGGAACCCCTAGATACAGAACCTGGCCCTTGTTGCTGCCAACTTAGATGGGCAGAAGGGTTACACATCTATCATGTATAGCACAGACAGTGGCAGTTCAGGTTTCTCCCCACATGGCTTTGCCATTGGGATGATTCTCAGGGACCCAGTGAGAGAAACTGCTACCCCCCGCCCCCGCCTCCAGCAAGAGACAGACTTGTTGGTGCTTAACTGGGTGTCAGCTCACTGACACCTCCAGTCTGTTAGCCACCCACACAATCTCCTCAGGGCAATACTAGCCCTCTCTTTGCTTTGCAGGTTAACAATAGGTGCACCACAGTCCCTGAGCCCCTTTTAATAATCCCCTGTGATATCTCCTGTAACTGGCTACTCACAGAAATACAAGGTTTACTATTGCCAAGGGGACAGTGTACACTAGATTTGTTTGATTCAACTGAGGATCAGTTTCTATATAACATCACAGCAATGAGATATATTTAGAGTGAAAACTATCATAGGTTTATTATCAAAGGGCAAGATTTAAGAGACAGTGAGTAAGGATAATGGAAACAGCAAGGTTACATACAAAAGAAAATCAATACATTACTTTCTAGAGACTAAACATAACTTTAACAGTCTAACCATCTGTCTAAAAGCAGTCTTATCTCTCCTAAATGTCCTTTGCAATGCTTTCAACCAGGGCAGGTTGGAATTCCGTTTTCATGAATGTAATCACATTGCCCAATTACTTCCTCCAGTGCAGAATAAAGAGATGTCCTTCTGCCTTCTTCTTGTATCTCTCCCCCCAAAAAATCATTGTTTGTCCCTAGAGATAATTCCCCGGGGTTTATTCCCCGATGTGCTGACTTCATATTGAAGTCACATCCTAATGTTGACTTTGTTTGTAAATGGGGCTTCCATTGTGTTGGCTTTCAGTGCTCAATTTACATCCCAACTGAGGTTGGCAGGTTAATATACGTCCTTTGTCTGGCAGCAACTTGTTTGTCAGCACTGCCTTGATTCAGACTTTTTATTGCATGGTATTTGTACATACATTTCACAATGTTACTAATGACCAGCATGACCCCTGGCTTTTATTTAAGACCTCACATGACATTTTTTAATGGATAAATACTGTGAAAGCAGTGAGTTTGTCAGGCCTGTCAGGAGTTACTATTACAGAACAATGAACCCTTTGCCAGTTGGCATTGAGAAGTTCTTAGGGCCCACAAGTAACTCTCAGTCCCCTGATGGAGGGAGCATCTTTAAGGATGAGGGTAATTCAGTCTGTGCCCATTCAAGCCACCTCTTCTCCTCCCCAGCCCTTGTTGCCATGTGGCTTTGGAGGGAAACTGCAGAGAGGAGCCAGCCAGACTTCAGCAAATAGGAACAGAAGCAGTCAAAGCAGAGACTGCTTCACAGGTGGCGAGGGGGCAAAATGGGGCCTACCCAGGGCCACCTCTCCCCCAGCAGCCACTGGATCGAATACTGTGCAGGGGGTGGGCGCACACACTCTGGGGGACTAGGAGTCAGCTAGGGATTCCAAAGCAGGGACCTTTTCCAAGTTTGAACATTCCAGTAAAAACTGCAGACAGTGCTGCCTTTCTCTGCCCTGGGCTGATTGGCTGTTTGCTCCAACCCCTCCCCTTCTTCACAGTCTCTTCAGCTCAGCTGCACTCTTTGCCTGCCCCTCTTACCTTCTTTCTCCTGTTCTATCCCCCTCACATCCTCCCTTCCAGCTCATCCTGTGCGAAATAACTTCCTCCCTCCCCTAAAACAAACAAACAAACTGTGGGACTAACACGTCGTTTGCTGCTGTCACATAAATCACTCTGCTTGTGTGTTCTACCCCTTCACTTGCCCTGTGTCTGCCTGGTCCATTTCGATGGTAAGCTCTTTGAGGCAGAGACCATCCATTACTCTGTGTTTGTACAGTGCCCATGTTCTTGGCTGGCCCTTAGGCACTACCACAAAAAACATGATTAATGATAATACCGACAACAAGGTTTCTAATTAACACTATTTGTGATTCTCATATGTGATGTGGATGTGCCTGTCTCCTGGGAACTGGACTGGAAATATCAAATCATTTTATGCAAGGCAGCAAGTGGCCATGAGATAGCAGCAACTTTCAGCCACTACCAAACTGTGTCAGATGTGAAGTGGTGACCTAGAAGTGAAATGCTCCATAGCCTATTGCCAATTCCCTCTGCTATCAGCATCTCTAAACTACTAACTCTTGTTATAATGTCTTCAAGCTCAGGTTTAGTACTTTTCTATTCGAATTATCAAGGTGTAAAATGTATGATCTTTCTCCATTTTTAAACAAACAAAATTAATATAAAGAACCCATAAGGAATATCCTGCCTCACAACTTCAGCCCAAATATCTAGAGGAAAACAAATAGACTATTACAACAATATGTGTTGCCTGTGTTGTACAGCCAAACAAGCTAGCTAAAAGCTTCCTGTTTATCTGAATTAAAGACACCAATATAATCTGCAAACATGCCTTTTAATCATAAGGAGCAGCCAATTAAAGTCAAAGCAGCCTAGTAACTTAGTCTGTCCTCCACAATGTAGGAATTCATACCCACGGTCTGAAAGAAATACTATTATTAGTGCTGTATTTAAATCTATACTGTGTGCAAAGAATGGAATATGAATTGTTTTAAACTTGAATTATTTTGATTTAATCTACTCTAACAGATGGACATTTTTCACTGCTTCTTTTTCTATTAAAATGAAAATAAATTTAAAATTCTCTCTCATTTTGGTTTACTTACTCTGATCAGTGTTAAAAAAACACACAGGGCAAGCACAGTACATGGGCTGCATTATATTTCTCTCTGCTCTTAGAATAACTGGCAACCTTTTCTGGAATCACAGTCTTGTTGGACTGGTTATATCTGCTAATGACATTTCAGAGCCAAAAATGTCAATTCACTGTTTCTGAAACTTCATTTTGAGAATATCTGCTTATCAGTTTTTCACCAGAGATAAATGTTCAGAATAGTTAGTAGAGATACAACTGACTGATAGTGGGCATTTTATTACCTGCTTATGTCTAACAACTGTTTAAAGATACTCTGCGAGCATAGTTTCACTTTAGATCCGAGTATTTCATTTAATCTGTCTTTTCAATAAACCAGTAGCATAAAACCATTGTCTGTAGTAATATAAAACAGTACATATTTAAAAACACAAGAGTTTTCATGTCATACCTATGTGTCTCCTTATCTTTTCCATTTCTTTTTTATCCAAAGATCAAAATCAACACAAACACACACCACAACAACCAACAGACAGGAAAAAAATAGCACCAAAAAAAAAAAAAAAGTAATAATAAAACCTCTCAATGTTCACTGCATGGAAGCAACTTTCTCAGGTACATCATTCTCCAAGGGTGCATGTGCCCTAGCAAAAAAGTGTGTTCTTACTTCACTTTTAGTTAACACGAGACAATTAATGTGAGGAAAAATCCTAATGAATTCAAAGCAGTTTGAGTTTTCACATATGACAGCAGGTTGAGTAAAGACTATGGAGGAGCCTAGGATTTATCTCATCCTAAAACTCAATCTGCCTTGTCTTCACTAGGATTTTACCTCATGTTACTTGTCACAAGTTGGCTAGCACAAGCTAAGAACACACCATTTTTCCTAGTGACGTCAAGGCTGACACATGAACCAAGGCTAAATATGGAGACTGCCAGACAACTCCTCTTCTTAGTCAGGAGGGTCACAAACGGGTCACAGACGGAGCTGTATTCTAATATCTTTTCTTTGTTTACCTTGTTAAATTTGTGGTTTGTGCTTCTCTAAAACTATCGTATTTTGTATCATATGAATTATCCTAAGGCAAAGGGGAAAAGCGTCTTTGCAATCTTGCTTCATAGCAGCAGCAAATCTATCAACTTTGCCCTCTGCCCAGGACCTCCAGTCTCTGCCATATCACTTTTGAGGTAGTTTTGAGAAAATAAAGTTCTCTAGTATAGTCTGTATCCATGAACATCACTAAGTAACACTGAAAATGCAGAAGAGGGTTAATCTCTTTGTCATGCAATTCCTCCCATGAAAAGTTAACATCCTCACTGTGCTAAGAGGTCAACTTTCATTTGAAGCATTTCCTTCTAAAGCAGCATAAAGTCTCAAGTGAAACCATAAAACGTCCAAGAAACAACCAGCGCTTCAGCTAAAAATGTTGTGGCTATGTTGAAATTTAGTACAGAAATTACTTTTCAAGGACAATGATATCTTCTAGATTTGCAACCTCATAGTGAGTGGAAATGAATTTCACTCTGGGCAAGGAACCCAGCTTTATCTTACATGTTAATCTAGGATATTTTTCACCTTTGAAATATCTTTCCAGATCAGTTAATGTTCCTTAATAGATTTTGGAAATGCAATAATACTGTCCCAATAAACACAACACTGGCTGTAGGTCATTCCCCTAAGTACCTTGTTCATCAAATGCTGAAAAACTATGGGCCCATTTTCCAGGGCAAAGAGCATCATAGTGAATTGGAACTGGCCCCCTTGCATGATGAATGCTTGTTTTTGTTTTTTTTTTGGTAGTGGTCTTCAGAGGCCGCTTCAATTTATCAAAAACTAAGTGTCTATGGAGAACTAAAACAACATGTGCCCTGTGCAGCCCTTCAAATATTGTCCCCCATGTTGGCTGCAGAGAAACTAAGTTTGTTGACAATAGTAAATTTTCAACCTTCTATTGGAAAAAATCTAAGATACCATCTATTTTTATTAAAACAATAGGAAAAGAAATTGTTTACAAGGATACAGTCTTTTTGATTATTTTTGTAGCATTGCATCACCTCAATCTGAACTCTATCCTCTTTCTTCTTTATCTTTCTTTTTCTTCATAAACAAACCACCACTTGCCTTTACAAGACACATGATTCATACAAAAATATGTACAAATACATCTAAGGATCCTAATATGCAGTAACAGATCCAGAGTGTAGATATATAGAGCAGAAGCTAGAGATTTTTTGAAACTGATTTAACTAATTCCTATTCTCTATATCCAGATTTGTGCTACTTTATATTATAGAACTCCTGGCTTATAGGAAAGTTTTATTTTAAAATACCTTGGATAGGATTTTCGTAAGCATTTGGCACTGACCTAACCCTGCTGCCGATGGAGTCAATAATAGTTTTCCTATTGACTTAAACTGGACCAAAATTAGGCCAGTGTTAATGGCTTTTGAAGATTCTACTCTACATGTGACAGGATAATGTGTGGAAAGAAATTATTCTTTAGCTCTGTGGCCCTCTCCATATTTTTCAATTCTCTTTTTTCTCTTTTAGAATTTGAGTTTTTAGCTGCACTACAGTGCATTTCATGAGACAAGGTGCGTGAGGTAGTATCTTTTATTGGACCAACTTCTGTTGGTGAGCGAGACAACCTTTTGAGCTACACAGAGCTCTTCTCCAGGTCTGGGAAAGGTACTCGGGGCAGGTCTACAATACAAATTTACATCGGCACAGCTGCACCAATGCAGCTGCGCTGATGTAGCGGATCTGGTGAAAATGCTCTAAGCCAACGGCTCTCCTGTTGGCTTAATAAGTCCACCTCCGTGAGAGGTGGTCGCTATGTCGGCGGGAGAAACTCCCCCACCAACATAGCACTGTCTACATGGGGAGTTAAGGTCAGTATAACCATGTCGCTCAAGGATGTGGATTTTTCACACCCCGGAGCGACGTACTTTCACCGAAGTAAGGATGTAGTATAGAACAAGCCTCAGAGTATCACAGCTAAATACAAGATGGATCAGATTGTTTTGAATAAGTAGTTAACACATATCCTGGGACCAACATAGCTACCACAGCACTAAAAAGATATTTCTGTACAAACATTGAAAGCCCTAGTATATTTTAAACCATTATATATGTAAAATGTACCCTAGAAATTATCCTGTTTATGAGAGCTTCTCTACACAGTCCTCCTCACAATAGCATATTTTTCAGCATAGGCTACACCAATCTAAAGCAGATGACATTGGCATATGTCATCTATAAATGTAAACCTGTTTTCATTGGGGATGTACAATAAAATAAGCTATCTTTTTAAATGACTTCTTAAAAATATGTTAGGGTGCAAATCTAACAATGATGGCACAGAAAGATCTATTATGACCAACCACCTTAAATCTTCAGAGTATTGGATTGTCTGTACTTATGTTTAAATGTATTAAGAGTGCCTTAATGAGATCACAGATGGTATAGAGAAGAGAAATTGGATACTCCTATATATCCTTTTATACTATGAGAACAAAGGGACATTCAAGGGTAAATAATGAGGAGGACAGGACAGTGCAATCTGGATCACTTGGCAAGCTAGGCCCATTAAAACAAAATGTGTTTTAATACAACCAAATGCACAGATATACACCAAAGAACAAGGAGTGTAGGCCCCCTATACCTACACAATGGGTGGTTGTACTCTGGAAAGCAGTGACTCTGAAAAGGATTTTGGGGTCATAGTGGACAAGCAACTGAACATGAGCTCCCAGTGGGAAGTCATGTCAAAAAAGGCTAATGCAATCCTTGGATTTTTAAACAGGGGAGTAGTGAATAGGGGTCGGGAGGTGATTTTACCTCTGGAGTATTGCATTCAGTTCTGGTGTCCATATTTTTAAAAGGATGTTGAAAAATTGGAGAGGGCACAAACAAGAGCCACAAAAATAAGAAAATTCCTGAAGAAATGTCTAACAGTGAGAGATTTAAGTAGTCAGGGCCGGCTCTAGGCACCAGCAAACCAAGCACATGCTTGGGGCAGCACATTTTCAGGGGTAGCATTCCAGATTTCTTTTTTGTTGTTGCTTCCGGCAGCAAAAGCCTAGAGCCGGCCCTGGCAGCAGCAGCGCGTGGTGCCCTGGGGTCGCTGTGGTTTGCGCCGCAGGGGAGCAGCGCCCACACGTGGTGGCTGGACCGGGCAGGCTCCGAGCGGGGGACACTCAGGCTGGGGGCCGCCCCGCAGGGCACAGGGAGCTGCCTGCAGGGTGCCGCAGGGGGCCACCCCCCAGCGCCACAGCCAGGGCTGGGCGAAGCGGGCCAAGCTATCCAGGGACCGCGGCAGGGCGGCCAGAAGCAGCAGCGGGGCCATAGAGGGCAGGGCGCTGCCGTGCGGGGCCCGTATCCCACTCTCTGGGGCTCCACTCCCTCTGGGGCTACCCTGCCCCAGCTCCTCAGCCCCCTGCCGGGCGGTCCCCCTGCTCTGCCCTCCCGGGTCCAGCCGGTCCTGGAGGCGGGAGCTCTGGCTGGAAGGACCCTGGGCTGAGGCGTGGCCCAGGAGCCCCGCTGCTTACCCCGACCCTGCCAGCGCCGGACCGGCTGGAGGCGAGGGGGGAGTGGGCGGAGTCAGCACTGGTGGAGGGGATCCCAGGGCTGGAGAGGGCAGGGGGTGTGGGTGGGGGAGGGCACTGGTGGGGGGGTGAGAGCCCAGGGCTGGGGTGGGAGGCAGCCAAAAATTGTTTTGCTTGGGGCAGCAAAATTCCTAGAGCTGGCCCGGTAAGTAGTTCAGTCTTTTAACTTATCAAAAAGAGGACTGAGAGGTGATTGATTATAGTGCACAACTACCTTCATGTGGAGACAATACTGGGCACTAAAGGGCTCTTTAATCTAGAAGAGAAATACATAACAAGAACAAATGTCTGAAAGCTGAAGCCAGAGACATTCAAATTATAAATCAGGCACAATTTTTTTAACCATGGAACAAAATAGGGAGAGACTAACAAGGATGGCCACGACCCTCCTACACCTCCCTTCAGCAAAGAGCTCAGGCTAGTCTCAGAGAGACAGCACCGCTCACTCTCTTTGCATCCAGCAAGATGATCAGACTGTCAGTGGCTCACACAGAGAGGAAAAGGGGAGGAAAGATGGGTTCACACACTCCTAGACCCAGGTAGCTTCCTCGCTGGACGATGCCAGGCCGAGTTAGCCCACCGTGGGTCAGATCTTCTAAAGATCCTCTAGTTACCGGGCTTGCATTAGAGTAGTTCTGGTCACGAGCCAAATGACTTCACAGAATACTCTGGGCGTCTTCCGGTAACTTTCATTCACACTGGTGTACACACACACTCCAAGGCCTCTATTTCCAAATCCCACGATGCATCTATACTTTATGTCCGGACTCAATACACTATGAGGCGGTAACAACCCCTCTTGAGGCGGTAACAACCCCTCAGCACCAGTGCATACCTAATACATTTCCCTTATGCATTAACCTTATTGGAGGCAGCCAAACTAACAGTTCCCCAGTACCGCATACAACTACCTTATTGGGGGCGGCAAAACAGTTTCCCAGTACCGCTCTGCATCTGATCTTGCTGTACAGTCAATAAGTTCAGATGGCGTGAGCCCAACAGGGACAGACGGCCCCACGGACAGTCCTCCTCTGACACCCCAATAGAGATTTTAAAAGGTGTCTTACCTCTATTGTGGCGCCATGGGGTTCGAAGGGGAATGATCCGTAGCAGCTGCCGATGCCTCTGCGGGCGTTGCCATCCAGGACGAGCCCCCAAAATTGTCAGAGAATAACACAGTTCTCACTCTTTGTTTGGATACAGCAAAGTCAGATACTTTATTCTCTTTAACAGCTGTGTAAAGGAAGAGAGTGCACTAGGACACAGGGTCTCCCCCTCCTAGGCAGGTCTCTTCACAGGTAAACAATTACAGCAAGCATTTATACCTTTTGTTACATACAATGAAAAGTAACCGCAGCATTTTGTTTATATATAGGTCATTCTGATATCTTGTTTTTCTCACTAATATAGACTCTCAATCTACATTCCATATTGTTTGCACATTATCTACACAAGGTCGCAACAACTTCTCACACAGTTCTTTCCCACTCGCTTCACACATTCCTTGCTTCTACAAATCTCACATTATTAGGGTTACAGTTAGCCTGACTCTTGCTAACAAACTGTCATGCATAGCAATCCCCTTCTTGTCAGTTCTTTCTCTGCTTCCACACTACTCAGGGAAGCGATAGACTCCCCATCTCTTGATGTCTTCAGATCAACAGTGGGTGCCTGTCTGAGAGATATGCTTTAGTCAACTATAAGTTATTCGGCTCATTACAGGGGTAACTGGATGATATTTAATGACCTGTAATATACAGGACTGACTAGATGATTTAATGTTCCCTTCTAGCCTTAAACTCCATTATTTTATAAATCTTGTAATTAACTAGATTGAAAAGCAACACACTTTAAACTTTGAATTACATATATTTATTATTATTATTAACAGAATTAACAATTAAGCTGTGGAACTCTTTGCCACAACATACCAATGAGGCCAAGAACTGGCTCTGAATCTGGGCTCACAAGTCAGTCCCCGCAGTAATCATAGTCTGGAAGCAAAAGCTGATGTCAAACCTAACCTACTGAACAATACCAAAATTAAGCCTGGGCTCCATGAGATGGTTACGGATGGGACAAGATTGCAAGCCTGGGCTTCAGTAAAGATCTGTGCAAGTTCATGATGTCAAGAGTTGAAATGATTTTGAGGAACCAGACTAAGCAGAGGTTGCAGCCAAACTGTGGACATTGGGCTGGGATTAGTCTTCAATATGGTCTGACGACATGGGACAGGTTTGGGGATGGGACAAGTTAGAAGGCTGAGGCTAAGGTTCGATTTTTGCAGGGGTTTGTGGGATTACACTAGGGTTAGGAACGGCATAAGCCTATTGAGCAGGGCTGGTTCAGATAATACTACAAACCTGGTTTACAAGCCTGCCCATTCACTAACCATAGCCTGGCTCCTAGGTTAGCACGGAAAGGCTGATATTATGCTCGTTTACTGCCATATGCTGTGTACTATATGTTGCTTTGTGCTCACTGAGCGCTCTGTTGTGATAATAACTTGAGGCTGCTGTGCAATCTGGACATCTTTTTTTTTCATGTCCCTGGCTGAGGCTACCTTCCAAGTTTCTCCTGCCCCTTTTTGTTCAGTGAGAAATCTCCAGTCAGTATCTCAGGGCTCAGTCTCTGTCCCCCCTCCAGGTCACAATGCATGGGAATTTAGGGCAATGAAGTGGAGGAGATCACACACTGAATCAGCTCTTGTATTCTGGATGCCCAACCACAAAACTTTTGCTGGAGGCCCCACATTTGCTTAAACCAGCTCTGACTTTGAGGCTGGTCTCTTTGACCATTGATAGAGAAAGTTTTACTACGAGTTAGGACAAGTACAAAAGGAGGGAGGGAGTTCCACAACTTAGGGCCAAACTAGTAGATATGGGGTCACTTGCTACTTAAAGCATGATGGTGGGATCTTTAACAATGTATTGGTGTAAGTGTGTAAATTCAGGACAAGTCTCAAGGGTGTCACAGGATATTTGCCAATATCATATGGCATTGAAAAAAGATAGTTGATATGAAGCTACAGTTTAATAGAGGATACATTTCCTATCATGTACAGTACTAAACCTGTTATGGCCATATAAAGTATTGCATTTCCTCTGTTCAATCTTATTGGGTGCAGGGGGGAAGAGATATAAGGGAGAAGAACAACCCAGTCTAGAAAAATAAGTACTTCTGTGTCTAATCTCTGGCCATTCTGAAGTATTTCATATCGGGGTACCCTTTCATCTCTTACAGGATACATTTTCAAATATACCTGCCAAGGATTTCTCCTCCAAGTAGAAAATTGAGCTTCTTCATAAATGAATTTGCCAGACTTCCTAGTGATTTCAAGTTAATAGTTCCACAAAGGGCATCTGATCCCTGAAAAACAAATTTGTTTGGATGCACTCATCTCAATAGAACCTCAAGTGACCCATTAAATTTTGATCATTTGACTCACTGAAATAATTTAGAACACTTCATCCAGATAAATTTTATATCAAGCACAATTTGTTTTGTACCCATGTGAAAAGTCCAGTCAGCAGAAGTTCACATCAACTGGGATTTAACAGAAAGAGCAAAATATATTAATGATGACTAGCTATAAAACCTTTAGCAAATATAGTTCTTAATAGAAAAGAGATTTCTATTTACTGGTGGAAAAACAAATTTCTATACTTATGTTGTGCAAGTTATGCATTAAAATAAATTATTTTAAAACTAAGTATTCATACATTCATCTGCAATCCATTTTAACCTACCTGCACAACCATCACTGCAGGCAGAACTGCATGGTAAATGCACTGCATCTCAGGGTAACAAAGAGTGCTTGAGAGAGGGAAAGGGAAAATATCTGAGAAAAGTATGCTCTTCTCAAATTGTTCTGTAGGTGTTTCTAGATTTTTATATCTTATTGTCACTGACAAAACTTCCAAACAATAAAGATACAGGGCCAAATCATGAGGTTTTCCTGTTAAAACCTGCTTAACAGGTCACAATATCGCCCTCACCAAGTTATCTCTGGTGGTGAGGTTGGTGGGGGTAAGATAGTGCAGCTCCACGGTTCTTTCCTCCCTCCACCCCCAGTGGAGGGCTGTGGCTAAATATTTTAGCCCTCATTTTGTTGCCATGACTAGATAGATACATGTAAGAAAGCTTAGATAGCTCATTGTCCAGACCTAGAAAAAGTATTTCACATACTGAGTCTCCAAATGCCTCTTGTACACATTTTCAAAGGTAACAATTTCCAAGCTCTCATTGAAATTTAGATTTCTGGCCTGGCAGGAAAATTAGCTTTCCAGTGAGTCTTCATATCAGTCCTTGGAGGTTTAGCTAGTCCACACATTTTAGCATGTTTAGTAATTAAATGGCTAAAGATTAACTGGGGAGAGAACATACACTCTCCCATACAAAGGAATATCTCCTGCTGGAAGAAAATTTGATGCTCAATAATATATTTCCTATACTCTGCCAGTTGGAATCAGTAAAGTACATTCCAGTTTGCCATTTTTGGCTGAGTGATCATACCTGGGCACATGTAGGACATGGCTGGTTGTCAGTTATGTGCATATGTGCAGTAGGGCTTCAGGATTCCCTCTTTTGATGTTGTCATCTAAACGCAGAATGTGAACTGTCCAAAGATGTCCTGGCATAGCAAACATCAGTGACTTTCACATCAGAATACTTGGTGCAACATTCCTTTACATTCTATGCAAGAGCAACTGACCTTAGCTCTCCCGTGATCATGAGAGAATACGTGGGCAATCCCATGTAACAGTCTAACAGTTTACCAAACCCAAAACTTTTAATCATGAAATTTCTTTTTTCTTTTACATGACTTCAAAGATTATTCCTCCTTGTCAGGAGTGTAGGGCTTTTCTGAGGCATTAATGAACAGAAAACCTAGAAATGAAATCAGACTTTTTGCCCTTGAGATAAATTCCTCTTATGTTAACAAACAGAAGAGAGACAGGATAATCTACGGGAAATACCTATAAATAAGAGCTACAGAAGGCTGCGGAACTAAGCAGCTAGGCAACATGACAACAGATTAAATGCACTGCAGATAAGTGCAACATCATTTAAATGAAAAATGAACAATTTACTCAAATATATTCATAGGTTCTCAATTAACTGTAATCATCCAGAAAAGAGACCTAAGCATCACCATGGGCAGCTCAATGAAGATAGCTATACAATATGTCAGGGTGATGGGTGTGTGTATGCATGTATCTGTGTGTTTACACACACACACACACACACACACACACACACACACAGAGTCATTCTGTACATTGATGATTTGCACTTACCTTGAATGCTGTTTTTGGTTCAGGTCACAATCTCAAAAAGGACACAAGGGAAATAAGAAGCAGTCAGAAAAGAGTGACAAAAATCATAAGAGGCTTGGAAATGGAAAAGTTTAAAATTGTTTAGTTTAGAGAGAAGGCACATAAGAGGACACATGACTGGTGTATAAAATAATGAATGTTATATGGACAGTGTAAACTGGGCATTCCTCTACCCCTTCTCATAATACAAGAACTAGGAGACAACCAATCAATTCAAAAAGCAATTTTTTAATATCCTTTTCAGTTTCAGACCTACACCACAATTAATCTGTGGAATTTATCATAACAAATTGATTTCAACAAAGAGACAAAGTGTTTAGTAGAATTTTTAAAAAATGATGACACACAAAAAAGTGAAGGGGAATCTGGGGAACTACAGACCGGTCAGCCTCACCTCAGTCCCTGGAAAAATCATGCAGGAATCAATTTTGAAGCACTTGGAGGATAGGAAGGTGATCAGGAACAGTCAACATGGATTCACCTAAGCAACCTGATTGCCTTCTCTGATGAGATAACTGGCTCTGTGGATATGGGGGAAACAGTGAACGTGATATACCTTGACTTTAGCAAAGCTTTTGATGCGGTCTCCCACAGTATTCTTGCCAGCAAGTTAAAGAAGTATGGATTGGATGAATGGACTATAAGGTGGATAGAAAGCTGGCCAGATAGTCGGGCTCAACAGGTAGTGATCAACAGCTCGATGTCTAGTTGGCAGCCGGTATCAAGCGGAGTGCCCCAGGGGTCGGTCCTGGGGCCGGTTTTGTTCAACATCTTCATTAATGTTCTGGATGATGGGATGGATTGTACCCTCAGCAAGTTCGTGGATGACACTAAGCTGCGGGGAGAGGTAGATACCCTGGAGGGTAGGGATAGGGTCCAGAGTGACCTAGACAAATGGGAGGATTGGGCGAAAAGAAATCTGATAAGGTTCAACAAGGACAAGTGCAGAGTCCTGCACTTAGGAAGAAAGAATCCCATGTACTGCTACAGGCTGGGGGCCAATTGGCTAAGCAGCAGTTCTCAAGAAAAGGACCTGGGTATTACAGTGGACGAGAAGCTGGATATGAGTCAACAGTGTGCCCTTGTTGCCAAGAAGGCTAATGGCATATTGGGCTGCATTAGTAGGAGCATTGTCAGCAGATCGAGGGAAGTGATTATTCCCCTCTATTCAGCACCGGTGAGGCCACATCTGGAGTATTGCATCCAATTTTGGGCCCCCCATTACAGAAAGGATGTGGACAAATTGGAGAGAGTCCAGCAGAGGGCAACGAAAATGATCAGGGGGCTGGTGCACATGACTTATGAGGAGAGGCTGAGACTTATGAGGGAACTGGGGTTATGTAGTCTGCAGAAGAGAAGAGTGAGGGGGGATTTGATAGCAGCCTTCAACTTCCTGAAGAGGGGTTCCAGAGAGGATGGAGCTAGGCTGTTCTCAGTTGTGGCAGATGACAGAACAAGAAGCAATGGTCTCAAGTTGCAGTGGGGAAGATCTAGGTTGGATATTAGGAAAAACTATTTCACTAAGAGGGTGGTGAAGCACCGGAATGGGTTACCTAGGGAGGTGGTGGAATCTCCATCTGTAGAGGTTTTTAAGGGCCGGCTTGACAAAGCTCTGGCTGGAATGATTTAGCTGGTGTTGGTCCTGCTTTGAGCAGGGAGTTACATTGGATGACCTCCTGAGGTCTCTTCCAACCCTAATCTTCTATGATATGCATAATACTGTTAAAACATCCATAGATAGATGAGATTAGATACAGAATTCTAAGGGATATAAACCATCATGCTTCAGGACATAGGCTAGCTACTAACTGCTTCTGGTTAGGAAGAAACTTTCCACATGGAAAAATAATTCATTTTTTTTCCATTATGAAATTATATACTTTTATCTGAATAATCGAGATTTGAGGCTAGATTGGTCACTAGTCTGATGTAGTATGGCAATTTCTATGTCCCCACAGGAAACAATCATATATTTAACAGAGCTTGAGTTTCTAACTCATCTTATCCAGGTATATTCAAACATGCACTGTCTTAACATAAGAGAGCAGTGTTTCATATCATCAGTTTTGTGTCTTGACAGTTACGTTCTGTAGATTAAAGATCATCTGCTAGCATTAATCTGTGAACCACTAAACAGCAAGTTACTATGTGGACCTTGACATGATAAAACATAATGGCATAAGTGAAGTGAAGTTTCAAAAGCAAAGTGAGAGCATAATGGCAGCAGTGAAAATTATTAGAATGGCATAAGTGAAATTCTAGTTACTTATAGACATTTAGACACCACAAAAGCACCACAAATTAAGCAAAATCTGCAGTTTTTGACACACATGGGGTATACATAATGCACACTGGATGAAACAATTTAAATAACTCATGCATACTGACAGGTTTTGAAGTAGTTTTAATCACTATGGTGAAATAGCTAGACATTATCATGAATATCTCAACAAAGATGTCTGCTCATTGAGCATTGGGGTCAAAAAGTGAATGAGAAAATGCTATGCTCTAATATGAAAAGATCGGAGAATATTCTAATGCAATAAAGACATTCTATACAAAATGGTATGTTCTGATTAGAAGTGGGAGAATAGCAGGGAAAAGCATTCATGAACATTCTAATGAATTCTAAATCACATCTGGATTCCACCACATTCTCACCCTTTTTTCTTCATTTTCCATGCACATTCATAGGAGGGCAACTTTGTTCAGACAAAATGTATGCAGATGATGAAAATATGGACTCAGTGTAAGAGTTATTAAAGAAACAGTCTACATTTTAAGTTTGAATTCAATTCATTTCAGCTGAGGCAGAAGTAATCCACTCACCTCAAGCAATCAGGAACAGAATAAAATCACATAGCAAATTCCGAATATTAAAAAGTGAAATAATATTTTCCATAAACAATCCATAGGCTGGAATTGGCTTACACGTTAATTCATTTTTAAAAAATATTCAGCATATTCACATATATTCTTATTGGTTCATAAACAAGTCATGAATCAAATAAAGGGTTACATTTGAATCCCTATCCCCATCATCCTGGGCAAGATCTGGTCCTCAATCCCTCACAATACCTAAGGGAGACCTCCTGTAGCCAAGAGACACTTTTCCACCTCAAGAACTACAGGAAGCCATTTTCAAACTGACCACTTAGCCCACCACTAGAGGGCACCTGCTCCTACCTAATCAACCACCTCAGTCACAATCTGCAGGTCAACCCACTTGACAATGGCTGCTGTTACTCTGAGGAACAGTCTGCAGAATGGCCTGGGGGCCATTTTCAAAAGCCTCAAGTAAGATACTAAGAAGGAGAAAGCAATATGGTCAAGAGGTACTGATCTGATGTGCGGAAGGATTAACAGATGTGAGATGTCAGGAAAGAACACATAAGCAATATTCTGAGTGATAAGTAGAAATGAGAATATGATGGATTGTGGTAGATGAGGGTTGGAGGAGAGAGGGTAGTAGCGAAGGAGAATATTTTACCCAGGGAATGTTGCATACCTCACGGAAGCAGTACTTTTTTGATGGAAACCTATTTTATATTTTGGTAGTACATCACTGAATCTAGCTGGCATTATTTGTCCCTTCCTTTTATGAACTGTAAATTCATAAACAAATTTAAAAAGGAATTAAAAACAAAAACCATGAAAACCGAGCCTGAATCAGTAAAAATAACAAAACAAATTACAACTACATACAATCTTATATACTAGAGAAAGCTGCATAAAAATGTATAAGGGATGAAATCAAAGACTTTCTGCATAGTATGGGCTTTTGCATTGTGAAAAACACATGTATGTTACACAGAATATCCCACAAATCCCCTTTCAAGCTATCAAGTAAATCATAGGACTGGAAGGGACCTTGAGAAGTCATCTAGTCCAGTCCCCTGCACTCATGACAGGGCTAAGTATTATCTAGACCATCCCTGACAGGTGTTTGTCTAACCCGCTCTTAAAAATCTCCAATGATGGAGATTCCACAACCTCCCTAGGTAATTTATTCCAGTGCTTAACTACCCCGGTAGTTAGGAATTTTTCTTAATGTCCAACTTAAACCTCCTTTGCTGCAATTTAAGCCCATTGCTTCTTGTCCTATCCTCAGCAGTTAAGAACAATTTTTTTCCCTCCTTCTTGTAACAACCTTTTAGGTACTTGAAAACTGTTATCATATGCCCTCTCAGTCCTCTCTTTTCCAGACTAAACAAACCCAATTTTTTCAATCTTCATAGACTTTTAATCATTTTTGTTGCTCTTCTCTGGACTTTCTCCAATTTGTCCACATCTTTTCTGAAATGTGGCACCCAGAACAGGACACAATACTCCAGTTGAGGCCTAATCAGCAGAGTAGAGCAGAAGAATTACTTCTTGTGACTTGCTTACAACACTTCTGCTAATACATCTCAGAATGATGTTCACTTTTTTTGAAACAGCGTTACACTGTTGTCTTATATTTAGCTTGTGATCCACTATGACCCCCAGATCCCTTTTCCGCAATGTTCCTTCCTAGGCAGTCATTTCCCATTTTGTATGTGTGCAACTGATTGCTCCTTCCTAAGTGGAGTACTTCACATTTGTCCTTATTGAATTTCATCCTATTTACTTCAGACCATTTCTCCGGTTTGTCCAGATCATTTTGAATTACAATATTATATTACATATGTGAATAATATCCAACACTATGGTTAAGGGCTAAATTTGGGCCTTTGAAGTGTGTGCCACTCCCAAAGATTTCAATTGGCACTGTGCATGCCAAAGGCAGAATTTGGGCCACAATTGCTTACTCTACATGAGAAAATAATTTTCACATATTGCTTTCACTTCATATATTTGGCCAAATTCTGCTCAGTTACAATCACATTTGGGTCACTAGGGTGCATCGCTAAATATGGACTATAACATACAAAATCTGAAGCATAACGTTAAAATATTTTTTATAATAAATTCTTGAAATAAACATTGAGACATAATGCTGGATATTCCATTATTATGACTGTTTTCTTTTTTATGGAGAGACTGCTCTACAGACTATCATGTTTCCAGGAGAACCATAATCAAAAATACCATCTAAATTGGTTTGGAAGGGGAAAACAACAACAACAAGAAGTTTTCATTAAAAAAAATAAAAAATGGGGATTTCAGCAAGTGATCTTCTTATAGGTTTTACCAGATGAAAGCAGACTATGATTGAAACAGAAGAATGTATCCATTATGTGCTGAATTGCTTATTGCATGATAAATAGCCATTGCCTATGCAAGTTTATTTTTAATCTTCATAACTCCAGGAAGTTATTACCAGATATACAGCAGCAGAAAGTTGTTGAAGCCACTACTTAGCCGTGCAACAGTAATTTAGTGTTAGCTAAATTAATACAGTTATGTTAAATTTGCTAAATATAACTGGTTGTTGAACCTCTGGCAAAATTGTCCATATCAAACACAGGTTAAAAGACTCGATTTGATAATTTTACTGAAATAAGACCTGTTCAGTCACTGAACACCAGGATTATCAATATCAGAAAAAGCAATTTCACGTTTCTCTAGTCCATAAAAATAAATAATCTTGATTATATAGTTCTTTATGTATAACATCAAGAGAAATATTGAAAATCTGAATCCTGGATGATTCCAATAAACTAATAATTTCAAGGTTTCATAAAATATAGTTAGTTTGTAGTAGATGATATTTTCCCCTCCTTTCAAAATTAAGAGACTGATTCACAAGCGACAGCACTGATAAAGTGACCTTAGAAAACCTCTGCTAGTAAATAGGAGATAGTACATATACTGGTGAGTACAGGGAAGTTGAAGTCAAGAATCCTAGGTTCAGTCCTGCAGCATGTTAAATTGGCCCACTCAGTGACCTTAGATACTAGTCATTACCAAATATACCTGTGGCAGAAAATTGTTGTGTAATGTTCTAGAAAGAACTTGCAAAGAATGTCTCATGTACTGGCCAAGAGTCCAGATAAATTAGGATGCTTTTAAACACTAAGTTAGTCCATCTATACAATCCTCCAGTTACACAATGGAACATTATGCGACAGAGTTTACTGTATTTTGTGAAATGTGTAAATAGCATTCCTATGGTATGCACAAGAAGAATCACAAAGAAAATGGTGTTTTGGTTGCAATAGTCATCTACATGGTGTCACACTACTTCCAGCGTGAAGCATAATACAGATAAGGGGCCACACCATAACAAATTTGCAGTATATATCCTAAACCTCAATGATGGGTCTTATTCATATCATCTGTGTGATGCAGCTTGAATTTATAACAAAGTCCTGGGGTAAAATCATGGCCCTATTGAAATCTTCGATGTTTTGCCATTGACTCCAGTGGGGCCAGGATTTTATCCCAGAAGCACAACTCTACTTTGTTAGACTCTGCCTGGCTTCTCTTCAACTATGCTCTGGGTTCTGTTTCCAAAATTCTCCTCTCTGCTCAGTTAAAGTTGTCTGAAAAGCTCCCTCTCTACCATATATATTTTCTGTTAGGTAACAGGCCTCAAAGAGATGCTGTGAGAATTACACAAAATAGGGCTCAAAGGGAAATATAATTAAATAATATTCATTAATTTACCAGACATAGCATACAGCATAGAGAAAATGAGGCAAATACGAATACACAGAAACCACATTACTAAATCTAGTATGTTCAACCTATGAGACAGTTTTGTAGAGAAAGAGTGAGAAAAATATATTGTAAACATAAAAAAATGAATAGTCATTCTAAGTGGTCTTCATTTAACCTGTGTTCAGGAGCTTCTGCCTTTAATATAAAATATGATTGAATGGCTGCCAGAGAATGACTTTATGGGAATAAAGATGGTCAACTCCCTGTGCCCCTTTGTTCTCAGTTCAACGTCATAGGCCTCTTCTTCTCAGAGGACTAAGATTAGACTGTGTGAACACCAAACTTACCCTCTTGATAGGTTACTTTAAAATTCATTATACCATGTGCATAGACAAGTTAATGAGATCTCATGATTGCCTTCCAACAGTAGATTACAAGAAGATTACAGTAATTAGTAATCAAGTTTATAGCTCCATACATCTACACAATGTTTTAACAGGGTGTGATATTTCCTGCCTTGAAAGAATTTCCACCTGATCTATGATCATTGGCTGACCTCTCTGAAGTCCAATTTCAGGGGAGTAGTCATGTAAGTGAGTCTTTGTCCTGGCATGCAGTTTACATATTCACTGCCCCACAATAGATTCACACTGGATAATCAAAGGCCTTTTTCTCATCACATCATTAGTGTCATTACTGGCCACTTTGAGCCTAACAGACCTGTGCAAAATCTTCTGCAGAAGCAGTCATTCCATCAACAAAAATAAACACAAATTTCAGAAATTCACAACATATATCTGAGGGGACCATAAGCCCCTGAGTATTTCACACAAAAATGATGAAGGCTTCCTCCCTCCCCCACTATCCTTTTCAGATATTGGGGGGTGGTCGGGGGGGAGAAATTACTCAGAGGCACAGGCCTCTGTTCCAATGTTCCAGGTTTCATCCTGGAGTGACTTTTTATAGCTGAGTTACAAACCCATGAGAAACAGAAATCATCAAGGAAGTGCTGATACATCTTTTAACTGTAGGGGCATGAAAGGTGCTTCCGTAATACAGCCCCACTACTCACCGTACATTTAACATGTACTTCTTTTGGGGAAGGATCATCAGTTCTTATATAGACTAAGAAAACACAAAGATGTTCTTTTTTTAATCTAATGCCAAACAGAATTACAATGGATTTTGAACTTTGGGCCTATGTTATTCAGAACTCTTTTAATATTTGACTTTATCCATTGATTTTTCACTTCTACTGCTACAATATCAGACCTGAAAATTGCAGAAAAATAAGATAAAGAAACTATTATAACAATTTAATGGTAGAACTTTTTAAATATTTAAGAGGAAGTTGAATAGACATTATTCATATTAATAGTATAATTCATGATTGCTCACCAGGAATGGAAATTTTCTCATGACAAATGCTTCTATTAGAGTTCAGTAATGAATGATTTTTTAATAAGGCAATGATCTTGTTAGCTTTAAAGGTGATTTGCCTTTCTTTATAGCATTTAAAAATTGTGTAAACTTCATAAGGTAATTAACCAGCACTAGATGTTTGCTATTTATATCCACTCTGAAGGTTGGATCTGCAGCTATTTCCTTATCGTTTGGAATCTGATAAATGTTTAATGTTGCAGACTACAGAAGGTATTGTTAACATTTTGCAACATTATAAAGATACCAATTAGTGGACGACAAATAAGGCATCTATGTTTATCAACCATGTACAATGTAGCAATTTAATTCTAATCTCTAAGAAACATAACTTTAAAGTGATGATTCTCATTTACTGATTTTTGACTAGAGGCTACATTGGGTAACTATGGAAAAACAATACAAAGTATAGATCCTCAGTTATGCTTGCCAACTTTGATTGGACCTATTCCTGGAGGTTTCATCACGTGATCTAATTTTTAATTAAAGATTAAACTTTAATTCCTGGGAATTCCAGGACAATCCTGGAGGGTTGGCAACCCCCATCTCAACAGGTATAAATTGGTTTGAAGTCATTGAAGTCAATAGAACTATATTGATTTCCACCTGCTGAGAATCTGGCACAAGTTGTTATAGTATGTCCAAAAGATTGCCTGCCTTCCTCCCCCGCCAGCAACTTCCAAATTGTTAGTGTTTTTGTTTGTTCGTTTTGAAATACTGGAGATCTTCTAAATTTGTTTTGAGAAAGCCCCAAATGATTAAACTAATAGAAACAAGACCTAGCACATATTCTGAAATTATAAGACTGATTTATTGATTCTCCAAATTATGTTTATTGTATATGTAAATCAATAATAATAATAATTTTTTTAAAAGCAAAGGATGTCCATATGGGGAGATTTGTGATTCTTTTTCCTGGCAAAGAAGAAAAATAGCACTATTATGGCAACCTTGGCTTGAACTGGATGAAAGGTATTCAGATGGGAAAAGTAATCGAGATGATACTGGGACAGTGGAGTGATTTGAGTACCACATGATCTGCTTGCATCAAATACCTGAAAAAGACTAGTGGAAAAACATGACTGCCGATTTGTTAAATATCGCAGCAAGGCTAACTTTTGTTATAAATATAGGTAAATTCTTACTTT
This sequence comes from Terrapene triunguis, assembly GCF_002925995.2. NCBI lineage: Eukaryota > Metazoa > Chordata > Testudines > Emydidae > Terrapene > Terrapene triunguis. Next base: position 46,353,178 of record NW_020664413.1, read on the forward strand.
GATCTTTGTTGTTAGAACAGTCAAACTAACAACTTAGAACCTCTATATTTGTATTATTTCTATAGATTATTAGATATTTTTTTATTAATTAGAAATAAATTGAGAAGGTAAAAAGTAAAACAACTTTGAAGAACAAAGTGAGATTTTTCAGGGAGCAGGTAAAAGTTTGGATTTATTATATTTAGGGGGAGATGGTTAAAACATGAAAATACTGACTACTTGGAGGCTTTCAATCAGGATCCACATTCAGGATTTCAGAATATTATTTATTATGAACGATATTTTCAGAAGTGTACATGCATTTGTCCCTCTAATTTGCTTGAAAATAGGACTTAGGCTCCCAAGTTGCTTAGTTCTAGGGCAACGTTTTCAAAAGTGGCTATTAAATGTCCTTCTTGAAAAGCATTAGAAACACTCCACATAGAAAATTGGTTGCAAAATTGTAACTTTTTGACCTTTACTCCATTATTTTGTGTAAAATGTATATTGTTTGCCTAACTCTCATAAGAGTAAATAAAACAAGATGAATCAACATTTGCTGAATTATGCAATTCTGCCATTTCTAACCTCTTCTCTTTTCAAAATTACTTATAGTTAACATTTAGTATCTAGATCCTATAGTGCTATATTACAGTAAGCATGTCCAATTCCCAGTATCAATAACTTAACATTGAAATGGGAATAGGACTTACACATGACCTTTTTAGAAAAGCAGTGAAGGTGTATACTAAAGTCTCTTCATGAATTTGCTAGAGAAGCTAAATAAGAACTCATATCATACAAGGTTCTACAAGGTATACATTGGTCACCAGCTAGAATCGAGAATGATCACAGCTGCCCGAGTTATCACATTTAATTTATTTATAATGAGCATATAGCTTGGTCTTGTCCAACTGAACAACATCAAAGTACTAGAAAATGCAGCAGGTAATGATCTACCAGAGATCTTCAAAAACCTTCTAAATTATTTGTTGCATGATTTTAGCAGTATACCAGATGTCAACATTTATCAAGCAACACAAAAGAGAGAGCAATATCAGTATTGTAAGAAAAGTGCATTTTGCTTTGTAGGTGGATATATTCATTGCCTGCCACACTAAAAGAACAGATTTTGTATATAAGAGATACTGCCTATTTTGAAGAACTGATACTGGTGCACAGAAAGAATGACATTTTGTAAATAGAGATGTTTGGAGCAAATTATTTCAATTATGTATTTGAATGTACTGTGTGGATGATAAATAATTATTTGTCTGTAGCCTCTTCTCACATACAGTGCTTATTTTTCATGATATTAGATCAAATTACTGACTTAGGGCTTGTCCAGTGGAGTGGAAGGATGGTTTACAGTCACTTTACCTATTTATTGTCTGTTCATTTTTATTTTTTAACTTCCTTCTATTATGTACATTTCTTTGTTGTGTAGTCTGATTTTGTTCTATTTATTATTCTTTTACTCTGTGTTCTGCGGCACTTACTGTCAATTCAGTTAAGACAGCTAAACCTAATTGTGCTACTCAGCACATCAGACCAATGGTCCATCTAGCCCAATATCTTGTCTTCCGACAGTGGCCTGTGCTACATGCTTCAGAGGGAATGAACTGAACAGGGCAATTATTGAGTGTTCCATCCCCTTTTACCCAATCCCCGCCTCTGGTAGTCAGAGGTTTAAGACATGCAGAGCACGGGGTTGCATCTTTGACAATCTTGGCTAACAGCCACTGATTGGCCTATCCTCCATGAACTTCTTATTCTTTTTTGATCCCAGTTATATTTTTGGCCTTCGCAATATACCCTGGCAACAAGTTCCACAGATCGACTGCGTGTTGTGTGAAGTAGTGCGTCCTTTTGTTTATTTTAAACCTGCTGCCTATTAATTTCATTCAGTGACCTCTGGTTCTTGTGTTATATGAAGAGATAAATAACACTTCCCTATTCACTTTCTCCACACCGTTCATGATTTTATAAACCTCTATCACACTCCCGCTTAGCCATCTCTATTCTAAACTGAGCAGTCCCAGTCTTTTTTTCCGTTCTCTCCTCATATGGAAGCTGCTCCATATCCCTACTCATTTTTGTTGACCTTCTCTGTACTTTTTCGAATTCTAATACATCTTTGTGGACATGGGGCAACCAGAACAGCAGGCAGTATTCCAGGTGTGAGCATACCATGGACTTATATAGTGGCATTATGATATTTTCTGCCTTACTATCCATCCCTTTCCTAACATTCTGTTAGCTTGTTTGACTGCCACTGCACACTGAGAAGATCTTTACAGAGAACAATCCACAATGACTCCAAGATCTCTTTCTTGAATGGCAACTGTTAATTTAGAGCCTCATTTTGTATGTATAATTGGGATTATTTTTTCCCAGCATGCATTACTTTGTACTTATCAACACTGAACTTCATCTGCCATTTTGTCATCCAGTTTTGTGCGATTCCTTTGTAACTCTTCTCAGTGAGCTTTGGAGTTGACTATCTTGAATAATTTTGTGTTATCTGGAAACTTTGCCACGTCACTATTTACCCCCTTTTCCAGATCACTTATAAATATGTTGAACAGCACTGATCCCAGTACAGATTCTTGGGGGAGCCTGCTATTTACCTCTCTCCACTGTGAAAACTAACCATTTATTCCTATCTTTTAACCAGTTATTGATCCATGAGAGGACTTTCCTCTTGTCCCATTTCTGCTTGCTTTGCTTAAGAGCCCTTTATGAGGGACCTTGTCAAAGGCTTTCTGAAAATTCAAGTACACTATAAATGAGATTTATATTTCATATAGTTGGATTTTTATACTACAAGTGATGTGAATGCCATCATAGAATTATGGAATTATTTAGTGATCTCAGTTATTGGGTGTTTGTGGTTATTCTGGATGCATATCTGTGTTAATTTATGTTATTGATTCATAAATTATTCAATAAAAAGAGGAAGGCCTTGAATAAAGAAAGGAAAATTGTAAAACATTTAAAAAGCACATCATACATTTAGTCATGTGGTTATTTTTATCACCATCCTCTCAAACTGTAATGTAAGTGTAAAAATTACCTTTAGCAGTTATTTCATACAGCATATTGTTATTTAATGTGGGCATTAAAATACTCTACATTTATTCATGATGTACTGGGAACTAACACTGCTGAGATTTTTCACACATAAGACTTCCCCTTTATGTATGCTCATACAAAAAACTATTTATTCACTGACCCACTTTGCATTTGATAGAAAATAGTCGAGAGAGGAAATGCAAAATTAAGGCACAAACATACAGTGAGCCAGATACTCATTTGAAGTCAATAGAGCTATGACAATGTACACCATCTGAGGATCTTCCCAGTATGTCTACAAAAGCCCAGGCTCAACAGGTAGCATTAAGAAAATATTTAAATGTCCTGTTCCATTGGTCCTGGATACCAGAGGACATATGGTATATTTCAGTCTGCGCTGTCAAACTGTTCCCTGCTTTTTGTTTTCTAGCCACACAGAAAAGTATCATTTATCCTTATCCTCTTTCTCTCTCAGAACAATACAGGAGATCGTGTTTGTTGCTGAACTCTCTAGTATCTTATTAAATGCCACTCTTCCAGCATTTCACACTGGTGTCTCAAACCAGCAAAAATTAGAAGCCATGATGAAAAATCACAAGGCAAGAATGAGATGTTGGCTCAAAAGATAAATGCTTGAGAAATAAAAACAGGACAGACACCTATAAGTTTAGGTGTGTCAAGCTTCCCATCTCAGCAATATAGAAATAATAAAGTGTGAGTAACTGGCGATACTCTTGGAAAGACATATTCCAGAAAATCTTGAAGTATTTAAGAAACTGTTGGGTAAAGGCTAAAAATACAAAGAAAATAGATGAGCTGTAAGGAAGAAACATATGTCATGTCTGAATGGAATGTGTGAAACAAACTGAGAAACATAAGAAAGAGATGATCTTGTGTCTGTCTTGTCTACATCTTTGTCAACAAGCAACAGAACAGAAATAAAATGAGCTAATTTAAGCAATTCCATTTTTATAAACAAAAACTCAGTATCTGCTTACCAGACACAATCTGAAGTGATGGCAAGTAGGAAGACAGATAATAGCTTCCCAGCCACAGAGAAGTTTCTGTGTACGCTAATTTCTGTAAAGGCTGATTCAAGCAGAAAATGAAAAGCAGAAAATCTATAAATAACAACTTTGTGAGGCTCAGGGGCAAAAAACCCCATTCCTAAGGCCACACGTTTTTTTCAAGCTGGTTTAGCCTGTCAATTTGGGGGAGAGGAGGAGGGTAAAACTTGATTTTCCTAAGTAGCACAGTAGCTACAAAGCCAAATTTTCAAATGTATGGATTAGCGTGCTCACAGCTTGCATGCATAACTCCAAATGCTTATCTTTTTAATATTGGAGTAGCTCTTGGAGATATAATTTTTTTCAAAATTCTTAAATACCAATATAACCCTTTTTTGGCCAGAACCCATTCTCTTCCCCAGATCAATACTGTATATTTTAAAACTTGCACACATTGCTCCTTTTAAGTGAAATGCCAAATATTAATAGATGCTTACATTTAAACAGTGTAAATGATTTAGCTGGCTACAGCTAAAAATCAAGAAATGAAGTATGAGGGCTAATGTTACTGTACAGCACTTGTGCACAAATCATTCCAAAGACTTTTCCTTAACAACATGATTTATGACAGTGTGTCAGTTTTGCCTGTATTATTCGTGCATAGGTCAGGCTCCTTACGATGTTTTTAAACATAGATGTTTAAAAAAACATTTTTAATGTTACCTCCCATAAGAGATTATTCTACTGAAGGAATGTTGGTTTGGCCTATCAGGAAATAAAGCCAGTGCCTCTGGCTTGCAGAAAAATGGTTATCCAAGCACAAAGAATCTGCAGAAAATATCCTGAGCTTTCCGCTACTGTGGAAACAGGGAAGATTTTTTTTTCCCATAGAGACAGACTAGGGAAACCTGGACCTGGAAAAATGGCAACAAAGAAAATATACATTGGGTGAAATATGGCAAAATTGGCAAAAAATGGCAAAATTCAATGGAGCTAGGATTCACCCATAGCTGGCTGGCTGGATTAACCTGTCAGGGTTTGGACTTCAGGAATTACCATTGGCAGGCAGGATAAATGGGTATTTTTTGTGGGGTTGAAAGCTTTATGTCTCTCTTTATTTCTTTGGGTATGTTTACACTGCACACTGAGCCCAGGCTCTGATGCATGTTTAAGCCCAAGCTCTGTTCCATCCACACACAACTCAATCTGGCTCAGGTAGCAAGCAGTAGGGACCTGGATCCTAGGATCCTACTAGTGAGGTGGGTTGTAGCCTGAGTCCCTCAGGTCCAAGCCCTATCATTTTGCAGTGTGGATGCAGCTCAAACCACAGATCCAAGTCAAAAGGTCAGAATAGTGCAATGTGGACACATTAGCATGGTTGCGAGACCCAGGTCCAGCAATGGTAAACCCAGATTAACAATGAGATGTGTGTAGGCTTGGAAACATCAAATCAGAACAGACGTGAAATTTTAGTATGCAGAGTAAAAATACCCATCCCGTCTCCATAAAGATATCTTCTGTTCCTGCTATTCTTAGACCACTGTAATCAACTTCAAGATCACTTTCCATATCTCTGATTCTAGATAAGATAGTCTTCTGTTCCTGGTTTCCCTCTCTTCCAGACTTCCTTTGCCCACCCAGCCTTGCCTGCATTGTGAATCAAGGACATTCTCTCACTTTCTACTCATCTCCTAGTTTTCCTGATTCTTTTCTGACCTTATTAGCCATTCATCTGTACTAAACCTCAACCTTGCCCTACTACTGCACTACTACTGTTTACCGTTTACTGTTTACCTGCTGAATTAATTCTTGCCATCCTATCTCAAAGCCATTTGAATTTAATAATGTGAAATGTTTTCCAAGTCCTTTTTGTATTATCGTAAATGGTTTTAAATTGCCTACATCACAGCAGAAATTGGATAAATACAGCTTTTAATGGGGGAGAGGGAGAACTAAAGGGGAAAAACATCTGAGATGAAAGAGGCTTATAATCATCATTTCAAATTAAGCACACTGATCAGAAAATGGATATTGGAGTAAATGTGAAAATATTGAAACTATCAGCATAGTATAGAGCAGCAGTAAAAAAGGCAAATAGGGCACTAAATTGTATTGTCAGAATAATAAAATAGAAAATGAAATATAAAGTAATATACAAGTATGGTACAGGGCACTTGTTAGACCCCCATTCAGAATACTGACTGCAATACTGGACAACAGACCATAGGAAGATTTTACTGACTAAGGGAAGTACAAAGCTGGAATGCTACTAAAATATCTGACATTATGTCTACACTGCAATAAAAGACCCGGGGCACGGCTACAACTGGCCTGGGACAGCTGGGTCAGGCTGTGGGGTTAAAAATTGCAGTGTAGACTTTCGGGCTTGGGCTGGAGCCTGAAATCCCACGAGGGGGGAGTGTCTCAGAGCTCACAGGTTCTAGCCTAGCCTGAACCTACCCTGTAATTTTTAGTGCCGCAGCTCAGCCCAGCAAGCTCGAATCAATTGACCGGGGCTCTAATACTCAGTGCTGTGGGTTCTTATTGTAGTGTAGACGTACCCTAAGTTACTTTGTCAGGAAAAGAGTTGGATTTATTGTCACTGGAAGGAAAAAGTCAATTAGTTCAGAGTTAGACTTGGGAAAATACTGCAAAATATATTTGGTTGGATTTTTAAATGAATTTCTAACAAGTTTGCTGCAATTATGAAATACTCAGAGAGAACAGATGATGAATTTAGGAAAACAAGGCCCCAATCCACCAGACACTTACACACATGCTTCACTTTATGCACAAGCAGTCCCAGTGAAGTCAATAGTCAATAAAATTATGCATGTGTGTGTGTATTTGCAGGATTGAGACCCAAATATTCACAAATGTAACCTTATTCCAAGAGTTATACCAGTCAAGTTAAGGAACAGAAACTACAATATGTGACTAAGGTATAAAACCAATGCTGCTTTTAATCTGTGATACCACTCAGAAAATACTGTGATTTTACAGACAAAATATTATTTACCAAAACTATTTTTTTAAAGTCACCGGGACTACTCGCATGCTTAAAGCTAATCATATATACAGGTGTTTGCAGGATCCGTGCCATTGTTAGCAAGGCTTCTGTTTCTAGACCTATGTGATTAAAAGGGTAGATTTTGTGTATATAACATGTTTTGCCAAAACTACTGCAATAACTAATCTGGTACTGCTATGTAAATATACCCAAAACTGTTGCACATGGTTGCATCCCCATTGCTAATATGTAAAATGAAATATTGTAAACAAAAAAATGAAATATTTCTAAACGTTCATGAAAGGTGTTAGAAATCCTTCTTTAAAAGAATGTTTTCAGTATGATAAAAGGACTTCTATCCAAAAAGCAGTGTCTCAAGGACAGAAAAACAATTCTAAAAATAATAGCTATATATTTTTTTCCGGAGCAATTTTGCTCCGTTGCCCTCCAAGTTCTCAGGCCAGCCCCATCACCATAGTAATGAAGCATCTCTGATTAAAATATTCCAGATGATTCTCTGTGAATATGTGGACGAGCAGAATACTCAGAATTTACATGGGATTGGGAATACAACTGAAGTTTAAAGAAGAAAAATTAACAGCCCTACAAAAAATACATACAATCTGCAGATGACTAAGCTATAAAGGGAGAAGTAAAATTTGGCATTTCTTTTTCAGCTTGGACATAAATTCTTCTAAATACTATAACAACCACACACAAAGTCTGACCCCACAAGGATACTGAAACATTTCAAAGCATAAACATGACAAGCAGTCTAATGACAAATGACCTTATTCTGTAAAGTAAACGCTTCATATAGCCCAGCCAGTTTACAGGCAGCTGGACACCTTTCTTCCTATCCAAACACAGCTGACTGCACTTGGAAGGTCTGGAGGCCCAAGTCACAGGCTAAAAGGTTTGAAAATATAACCTCTCCAGGAGAATTGACTGAACAAAGTGATACACAGTCCAGCCCGGGAGGAGTGAGTGAGAACTTAAAACTAATCAGAAAGAATGTTGAACAAACAAAGAAGCAGACTAATGCTATCAACGCTCTTTCATCTCTGATAACAGTGGAAGTATGATGGAACAGTAAGTTAGGATCTCTTGGTGTCTGTTTTTAAGTCTCAAATCTCACTGATGCTCAGTGAAAGAAAACAGTTTGATGAAATTGTTGCAAAGCTCACCAGATTCAGAGCACAAGGAAAAGGGAATACAACCAAGTTATACAGCTGTTATATTCATTTGTAAACAGTCTGTATTATAGGGCAATAACATATCAGGCCAAACAGCTTTAGTCATTTTGAAAATGTTAGTCAGCTACAATTAATAAAACTAACGGGCAAAGCATTTTTCTCAGATATGATAATTTTTTTTGGAAAATGAAAGTCACTCTGTCTCTCACAGTATAAACCAGACAGACATTCACTGTTACTTCTATTTGTGATCCAATATCTCTGAAACAGTTTTGCCCTTACTTCTAGAATCTTCTAGACATTCCTGTCTGATTCTCACTTTACTTTGAATGGCAAAGACTAATTTATAGCCAGTGCTAAAGAGGAACAAATGCTTCATCTGGCAGGAGAGGAAAAAGCCTTACCTCAGTCTTCAGGGACTACTCACATGCATAAAGTTACCCGTGCATGTAAGTATCTACAACATTGCGGTGTGATTCTTCTGGGCAGGGACCATACCTGGGTGTTTTGTTTGTTTTGAAGTGCCGAGCACATTTCAGGGCACTCAAAAAAGTGATAATTTAAAAAAACTGATTAATTCCCAGGTAAAAATTCAAGTGACAACTAAGGTTATAAAGACATTTTTCCTTTGTTTCTTTAGCTATGTATTTTTTCTTTTCCTTCTTTTTCTCATTCTGTGTGTTTATGTCTATCCTTGAGAACAAAACCTGTTTCAATGGGTATGACTTTCTCTTTGTTCTGTACTGTTTTGAATCCACAATTTAATTTACACCTTTGCATAAGTTTCTATTTAGATCAACTATTATGCTCAGAAATGCAACGGCATTCAAATAATCCTCTTACTTTGTTCATTTTTCTTTCGTACTTGCTTGATTTCAGGTACAAAGCAGAATGGAGTAAGGACAGCGGCAGAATGCAGGCTATTAAGATGCAGTACAATTGGGGGAAAACAACCCCAGGAGCACTGAAATCTCTTTGTAATTCTTATTTTAGATTTTTTGATAGTGTTTCTGTCAGAGAGTGGGAAAGAAAATGTTAAATGCTGCATTTTTCCCTCTTTAATTTCCATTTATACTTAATTATTTTCTGTTTCCTAAAGGCTGTTAAGAACAGACTTTTATCAACTTAATTAAAAAATTTATATAGACCTTAGTGATAAACTACGCTTTGGCTAAGGCCCTAAAAGATCTCACTGACAGTGAGATTTTTATTCTGATACTGATCAGAAATTTTCCTTTCTGGAGTTAATCCAAGATCACCGGATGAGGGAAACAGTAGAGCCACTTTGGCACCAATGAATTCAATGGGAGCAACTGGATACTCAGCACTTTTTGAAAGAAAGTCAGATTAATTGATTTAGGAGTTTAATTTTGGCAACTATTTTTAAAAACTTTCACCTTGATGTTATAACTAAGATCTGTGCCCAAAATACTGAACATTACATAGCCTGAATGAATACTTGAAGTAAAATCATACACCATCAGTGGATATGTAAAATCCTTCTGTCAGACTATTTCTACCATAATGTATTTTTCCTTTGGGAAGCTGACACTTTTACTGGGTAGTTAAAGAACCAATGTTTGAACAGCTAACTCTGTTGTCAAATACATGGAACAGGCACTAGGACTGTTAGATGTTACCATCCTTAATGGAAGCTATGAGTCATTGCTATGACTAACTGAAGCAGCTTTACATTTTGCTATTTGCTAAATTCTCAAATATGGCAAAATATTTACAAATGGAATGTACCTAGTAGCTTTCAGAGCCAGACTATGTTGGTCTTTATCCCAGGTTTCTAATGAAACAACTGAAATGTGTTTTCTTCTCACTTTCTGACAATTTACAGGATTATCCCTAAAAAAAAAAAATCAAGGTGTCAATATCTTCAGAAAGTGCTTTGGTTACACTTATACCTCTTAAAGAATGTGCTGAGCATATTTATGGCTCTTTATCAGTCCTGTATTTTACAATGAACACACCTATCACTCTTGATCTGTTGACACACCAACAATTTGCAGAGTATATTTATTATTGGGAATGAAGAAACTAGTTGAAGCAAAAAACAATATCAACAACAATTCTCCTTAAACCTATGAAATATTTTGGAGAGGAGGGAGAATTGGGAGAAGTATAGTTAAGTACTCCTCATTTCCCCTGATGGAAGAGGGAACCTACATTTTACCCATCTGCTTCTTACTAGACTCACTAGAGCTTGGGGGTCGAGGGGGGTCCCCCGCACTGCTTTATAACATTTAAAAATAGCCCAGAGAAAGTAAAATTTGCTTTTATTTAAACCTGATTGTTAGAGGAGTCCCTGAAGAGATAAAGACACTTATACAAGTAAAAAGAAAATACTTTAATTAACAATCAGGATAGCAAATATCCATACTCATTTTTACTTCTAGATTCATACACAGTACCTAACTTGAACTCCATCAAACCAGATTGCTGTTAGGGACTAATGCACTGATTTGGAACATATAAGACTCCATTTGAAGCTAAAGGAGCTTTTGAGGTTCAAATAAGAATGGGATTTTTATAGATGGGTTGTTGTTTTTGGTTTTTTAAGTTATGCATTTCTTAGTTTCAGTGCTGAAAGATAGCCAAGAGTTGATCTCCTGTCATTTCCAACCAGGAAGGACTGGAAATCATGTGAGAAAAACCTGCTCTTGTAAAATTTCCAGCCTAGTTTACAGATCAAAAAAGATAAAATAAGCTTCAACAATAAATATCCAAAATCCCAAACTCTAAATATTGTTTGCTATTTATCATCCAAGTGAGCAGCAGAAACAATAACTTGTGACTTATGTGACCAAACACCATGTATAGCTGAAGATACAATTCAAGACAATTTTATTTAGTGGGCATCCATAATCCACTAATGGGAATATACAGATCATAAAAGATAAAATTCATGAAAAACCCATTGACTGCAATTATTGTAATAAACTGTTTGCCAGTTATTGTAAACCACAAATATATTTGTTTGAGTTGGCATCATCTTGTGAACAGACAAGGAGCTAAATTAATCAAATAACTTGTTTGAAACAAGTAATTTGACTCGCTCTAGTTATCACATTTAAATATCCACTGTTTTGCAGGCAAATATAACTATTTTCAAACTGTTGGAATGCCAGGTGGAATTTTATATAAAGCTATCTACTGTAGTGGAGAAAAGCATAGGAGAAGCCATGCTGTAGTATCAAACCTCACACGTTCAAACAGGTGCATCTATGTTGGACATGCACGATATCTGGATATTTGGGCCTACAGTAAGTGTGTTACCATAAACAGAAAATATTCAGGTATGTATTTTGAGACAACTCCCCAAACAAGCTAAAAATCATACTTTTTTGAGGTTTGCAAAAAACGTCATGAATAATCAAACAGCTGTCCAAATATCACAAAATAACCATTTCTTAAATAAAGAGAGAACATTTATCATGTCTACTCTTCATGCTATACTACATGTTCAGATAACAAAGTATTTGAGTAGCTTACATAAATACTCTGGTATTTCTTAAGTTTTATTTTTCTGACTTTTTTCTATATTATAGTGTTTCTGTCTAGTTTACCTTTTAAAGCCTTTGCTTGAATGCAGTGATTGTCAATGGCATTTTAATTTGCCATCAGTAAGCCTCAGGAGATCCTGTTGGGGTTCCACTCTCAGGCAGGGAATATGTGTAAAGATCAGAAGAGGAATATCACAAGAACAGGCAATCGCACAGCACTTTCTGTTCTTGCCTGGCTGGCTGAAGCCAGAAGATGCTAAGGCATGCAAATATAAAACAAAGGTTAACTACAACCACACGCCAGCCACATTTTCAAAATATCAAAGAAAGTTTGGTTCAAATTTTAGATGAAGGTTGAGGCAATTTTTAATTTTATTTGAAGTCATTAATCTCTTTAATTTCCTTCAGCAAATTGTCCACAAACATCTTAGTGTATTTCCAGAGAGTTTCCAGATTAAAGTAATGTCATGTACTTGTGTGTTCAATGTTACAAGACACAGAGTTTTCTTAAAAAGAGATGATTATACTAAGTATGACTTCTTAAAGTTTTTACAGCTTCTTCCCATTTTTATATAATCCAACAGCAGCCAAAATCTCTATAATAGTGTTCAAGCACATGAAATTACTTCTGTCTCTGAGTGTTCCTACAGTGGAATATTCCATCATTTCTACAAATAACAGTAGTTAGCTATAAAAAAGATACATGTAGTGAATGGGTTTGTCAAGCTCTGCTTTAGCTCACCTTTTAAAGCTGTAGCTGTTAGGCACCTAAGTCCTTGCTTTCAAGTCCTGGCTGCTCTGCCTCCTTACTAATTTCTGAATTCTGACTATTTAGAAGACATCAATTCCAGATCTTAGAAGCTATTTCTTACCTATCCAATAACATCAATCAGTCTGAATCTGATGGATCTGGAGGCAATTAAAACTTCTTGCCATGGTGTTTCCCTCAAGTCTACATTCTGCAATACAGCTTTGATCTCTTTGTTATTCAGTCCACCAGACTAGAGTCTCTTTTTCTGTTTTTCACATAGTTGAGCAATATCTTCTTCGGTGTCCAGACATATATTGCCAATTGCTTAAATCCTAGATGTATTTCTGGGCATGTTGGATTTGCAAGTAGAAGTCTAACACTCCTTGGTATAGTATTTTTATACAATACATTTTAGAGATATCAATGTCATGCTTTTAACAAGGGATAGTTTCTTTTCTTTTCTTTTTTTCTTTTTTTGAAATCCCTTTTAATGCTTTGAAGATAAGATAGACTAGCCCCTTTCTGCTTCTCAGGTCGCAGTCTTGGGTACTGTAATTTGGCCATATGTTCCCAGTAGAGAATTTCCCTGACATAATTGGGAGTAACCGTTCCACAGAATTCTGCATGATGTAATTCTGTTAAAAGTAACTGTGCCACAGCTCAGTTTCCACACTGGTCTCCTCCCACCTCCCTCTTTCTCACCCTAGAATAGGGGGCATGTCAGAACTCTGCTCTGCTATGACAATCCTCCATTGGCATAGGGTCCATTAAGGATCCTATATCAGCAGCACAACCTAGTATCTGCCCATCATCATCTGTAACTGGCATCTGAACTAGTAATGGCCCTCAGAATAAGGGAGATGGATTTGGCTCCTTGATGTTCTCCACTCTGTCCTGCACTGAGCAGAGTTCTAGCACAGGAGAGAATCTGGCTCAATATATCACACATGATTAGAAACAGATATAGTTATTTAAATTGTATTTTACACACATGGAGGTGATAAGTTTCAGAGCTTTGTTATAAATATATTGTGCACCTCTGACTACCTCACCTCTTTCTGCATTCTCTTTCATCTCCCATGGGACTTAATCTACTATTACAGAGAGAGAGAGAGAGAGAGAGAGAGAGAGAGAGAAAACCAGAAACAAAATGTTTTTTCTGCTTTTCTTCTTCAAATGTGAACCGTCCTCCCCAGAAGTGACCCCGTCTCACATAGGAGACTTAAAATATAAAAATGCATAAGATCATAAAAATAGCATGAATTTTAAGTTTCATATTTTATAGCCCTACAGGACTAGAAATAGGAGTATTATAGAGTTGGAAGCTGTGAAAACTTCAGAGATAATAGAATTTAAAGTTGTGATATTTTTATGTCTAAAAAAACCTTGTTTAGGTCATTTTTAGAGGTTTACAGCTCCCTTTATGCCCTCTGTGTTTAGACTGATTGTTAGCAAGACACCTGGCTTTACAGACAAATGAATATGAAAAGCAGCATCAATGGATCTTGTAGAGATCTAAAGCATTGTTTAAAATCATTTCTCTTAATGGTGATATATACAGAACACTTTTATTACCGGTAAAGGTATGGTGTTTATGTATAGGTGTACGAATGGAGCTCCAATTCAGTGGGCTTTGGATCCAGTTCTTAACCAACACCATGCTTTCATGGATTACACATGAGCATTTGCGTATGCTTGCCACTTCTTCAGCATATACTTGCCTGGCAGTCTCGGAAGTGGACAGTATTCAATGAAAATAATCATCTGATCCAAAACCTAAATATAAAAAAGTGTTCTGCGGGTGCCCAGCCTAAATTTATCCAATCTACAGAGACCATTACTGTAGTTGACAATTTATAGCAAATGTAGAGAGGACAAGATAAAATACCCTTTAAAACCAGTTTCCACTTTTAAGATCATAATATTGGTCATACTTGGTCCTTCTAGCACACTATCCTGTCTTCTGACATTGACCAATGCCAGATGCTTCAGAGGGAATGAACAGAACAGGGCAATTATTGAGTGATGCATCCCCTGTCATCCAGTCCCAGCTTCTGGCAATCAGAGGTTATGGGGCACCCAGAGCATGGGGTTGCATCCCTGACCATCTTGGCTAATAGCCATTGATGGACCTATTCTCCATGAACTCATCTAATTCTTTTTTGAACAGTTATACTTTTGGCCTTCACCACATCCCATGGCAATGAGTTCCGCAGGTTGGCTGTGTTCGGTGAAGAAGTACTTTCTTTTGTTTTAAATTGTTGCCTATTAATTTCATTGGGTGATCCCCTAGCTCTTGTTTTTATGCTAAGGAGTAAATAACACTTCCTTATTCACTTTCTCCTCACCATTTATGATTGTATAGACCTCTTTCATAACCCTTAGTCATCTCTCCTCTACACTGAACAGTACCAATTTTATAATCTCTCTTCATATGGAAGCTGTTCCATACACCTAATCATTTTCATTGCCTTTCTGTGTGCTTTTTCCAATTCTAATATATCTTTTTTGAAAGGGGAAAACCAGAACTGCATGCAGTATTAAAGGTGTGAGCATACCATGGATTTATAGGCATTATGATATTATCTGTTTTAGAATCATAGAATAATTAGGGTTGGAAGAGACCTCAGGAGGTCATCTAGTCCAATCCCCTGCTCAAAGCAAGACCAACACCAACTAAATCATCCCAGCCAGGGCTTGGTCAAGCCGGGCCTTAAAAACCTCTAAGGATGGAGATTCCACCACCTCCCTAGGTAACCTATTCCAGTGCTTCACCACCCTCCCAGAGAAATAGTTTCCCCTGATATCCAACCTAGACCTCCCACACTGCAACTTGAGACCATTGCTTCTTGTTCTGTCATCTGCCACCACTGAGAACAGCCGAGCTCCATCCTCTTTGGAATCCCCACTATCAAATCCCCCCCACTCTTCTCTTCTGAAGACTAAATAACCCCAGTTCCCTCAGCCTCTCCTCGTAAGTTATGTGCCTCAGCCCCCTAATCATTTCTGTTGCCCTCCGCTGGACTCACTCCAATTTGTCCACATCCTTTCTGTAGTGGGGGGACCAAAACTAGAAACAATATTCCAGGTGTGGCCTCACCAGTGCCAAATAGAGGGGAATAATCTCTTCCCTCGATCTGCTGGCAATGCTCCTACTAATACAGCCCAATATGCCGTTGGCCTTCTTGGCAACAAGGGCACACTGCTGACTCATTATTAGTCTTATTAGCTATTCCTTTCCTAATGGTTCCTAATATTCTCAGTTTGATTTTTTGTTTTTTGACTGCTGCTGCACGTTGAACAGATGTTGTCAAAGAACTATCCATGACAACTCCAAGATCTTTTTTTGAGTAGTAACCGCTAATTTAGACCCCATCATTGTATATAGAGTTGGGATTATGTTTTCCAATGTTCATTACTTTGCATTTATCAACACTGAATTTCATCTTCCATTTTATTGCACAGTCACCCAGTTTTGTGAGATCCCTTTGTAACTCTTCTCAGTGAGCTTTGGAGTTTACTATCTTGAGTAATTTTGTATTGTCTGTAAACTTTACCTCCTTACTGTTTACCTCTTTTTGAAGATAATTTATGAATATGTTGAACATCAGAGATTCCAGTAGAGATCCTTGGGAGACCCTGCTACTTAACCTCTCTCCACAGTGAAAACTTACCATTTATTCCTACCCTTTGTTTCCTATATTTTAACTAGTTACTGATCCATGAGAGGACCTTCCCTCTTAGCTTATGACTGCTTACTTTGCTTAAGAGCCTTTGGTGAGGGACCTTGTCAAAAGCTTCCTGAAAGTCCAAATATCCCAATATATCCACTGGATCACCCTTGTCCACATGTTGTTGACCCTTCAACAAATTCTAATAGATTAGTGAGGCATGATTTCCCTTTACAAAAGCCATGTTGACTCTTCCTCAACATACTGTGTTCATTAATGTGTCTGATGATTTTGTTTTTTCCCCTATCGTTTCAACCAGTTTGCCTGGTACTGAAGTTAAGCTTACAAGCATGTAACTGACAGGATTGCAGCAAGAGCCATTTTTTAAAAAAATTGGCATTACACATCCAGTCACCTGGTACAGAAGCTGATTTAAGTGATAGTTTACATACCACAGTTAGTTATTCTGCAATTTCATATTTGAGTTCCTTCAGAACTGTTGGGTGAATACCATCTGGTCCTAGTGACTTATTACTATTTAATTTATCAATTTGTTCCAAAATCAGCTCTACTAATACCTTAATCCAGGACACTTTCTCAGATTTGTCAACTAAAAAGAATGATTCAGGTGTGGGAATCTCCCTCATATCCTCTGTAGTGAAGACTGATGCAAAGAATTAATTCAGTTTCTCTGCAATGGCCGTGTCATCCTCAAGTGCTCCTTTAGTGCCTCGATCGTCCAGTGGCTCCACTGATTGTTTGGCAGGCTTCCTGCTTCTGATATACTTTAAAAAATTCTGTTTATTTTTGTGTCTTTTGCTAGTTAGTCTCAAATTCTTTTCTTATAAACAACTTGAATTGCCATGATATTGTTAGATGCAGTAAAAATGTTAACTTCAAGCAATGTTGTCTTAAGGCAGGTAACCTAAGATGTGTCTTGCATAAGCTAAATATTTTCCTTTCCACGGTATATGGAATCACTCCCTTTCCTTCCAACACCTATTTTGTGCTCCAACTTCCTGGTGGTAAAAAACAAAACAAAACAAAAAAAAACACATGCCAAGCCCCAGTTCTAATCACCCATCACACACCACCAGATGGTCATCTGCAGCAAACTAAAGAAAACCATCTTCTGAGAAGGGCCTCATTTACTGCTTTTAAATATCACAAAACAAAGTAGGTCAAAGTCAAATGCACTGCCCTGTGACCCTTGGATGACTACTCAAATGAAAGCAGGGTACACACAGTGTGAAGCTTAATTCCTAAGTCTACCCTATCAGAATCCCTACACTACCTGGGCAAATAGAGAGAAAGGCACTCCCCCCCCACCCTTAGCAAATACCCTCTCCTAGTTAGGAAGGCAGCACAGCTGAACTGAGTGAATCAAACTCAAAGACTTGAAGCATACTTTCTCTACCACTTGAGCTAAAGGAGACTGCACCAAGTGTTCTTTTCTTCTGCATGTTACAAGAGAGAGCAAAGGAATTCTAAACAGGGTGGAAAAGCCATGCAAACAGATATCTCTATTGCATTCTCCTATCCCTCTGGGAGCAGATCTCATGTAAAGTGATTCTCAATGGTTTTACACAGCTCTCCATCATCTGAAAGCTAAAATCATTTTCTTTATGTTCTTTGCAAACAAAGCTAAATATTCTGTTTGCCTGAAAGCTAATGTGTATTTTCATGTCTTTTTATACCCAGTAATTTTATTAAGGGGATTTTATTTTAGAAGCAGATTGAGCAAAGCAATTTAAGTGCACTCAGAGGAGTAATAAGCAATAGTGATTTTTGGTGGATGAACGAGTTATTTCCTCTTTATTTCTCTATTACAAGTTCAAATCAGGAACATGCCTGTTGACAGAAATATATATAAATGCAGATTTCCTGCATCCTCTGTAGTTCAACAACAATGGTGATTACATTGGGTAGCTGCAGGGCAAAAGGGCGTTATTTTCCAGTCACTTCCACTTTATGAAAATTTGTTTTCAAGTCCATGTGTTTCAAAGCTTATAAAACCTGAAAGAAATCCATTGTGTCAGTGTTTGTGATTTTAGGGAACCATCAGGCACATAAACCTTTATTTTAATTTTTCTACCTTTTTATCATTCATAAAGGTGCCCCACATTCATTCTAATGGAATTCAAAGTTGTATTTGGAAGAGATTTTAGAACTTATGCCTATGATATTTCCTATAAACAGCCTACTTTCCACTGAGTTATTTAAAGGCCTTTCTGAAAGAAGTAATGTAGACTTGGAGCATGGGGCTAAGTGATTTTCTTTTTAAAACAGGGGAGACCAGAGCTTGCTTGAATAACAAAGGGAAAAGACCAGAGCAAACCGAGGCAAGACAGAGGAAAGGTTTGTGATTATACAAGCTATTGGTGTTAATGAAGCTGGTATATTAGACCAGCTTAGAAGAGATAAGAAGTGAAACACAACAAGAGGAATTTGAAGTGTAAGATTTAGAAGGAAGCCTCAACTACTTTTTCTTACCAAAGGTAAAAAAGCAAGCACCAAAGGTCAGCAATGAGCCAGGATTCAGAAGTATCAGGCAGGAAATGTGAAATCAGAAGAGCAGCCAGTCTGAGAGGGTTTGAAAGGGAGAGTGCACATGGAGTTCAGGGAAACAGGGCAGTAGAGGCAAAAGTCTCAGGAAGAACACAAGTGGAGAATTCTCAGACAAGTAGCAGGGGAACATGGGAGATGACGGAACTTTGATGAAATGGGGGAGATGAATTAGAAACAGAGGCAGAAATAGTCATAAGAGAAAACGAGGACTAAACAGTGACCAACAGAATGAGCTGCCTGAGAATGATTAAAAAAAAGAAAAAGAAAAAAAGGAGAGACCAAATAGCAAACAAAGGAGAATGCAAAAATCAGAGAGGATACTTAATCACACTTGAAATGCTTTCCTGTAGTTAAGGAGATTTTCTGTCTTGGTGGGGAATTCCACTGGCTGAATAATATTGAATTCCTGTCAAATGTGGAAGAAAAAAAAACACTAAGTAAAAACCTAGCTCCACTGAAGTCAGTAGCAAAATGCCCATTGACTTCACTGGAATCAGAATTTCACTCTATCTGTAGGACAGGAAGACCTTTAAAGGCTAGTACTACCAAAAAAAAAAAAAAAAAAAAAAAAAA
>NW_020664413.1:46372619-46378868 GCF_002925995.2 Terrapene triunguis
AAGAAATCAAAACAATTAGAGGTAACATCCATGATGAAAGAAGATTTACAGAAAACACAAAGGCAATAAGTCCCTCTGGTTTGATATGGCCTTCCATGTAGTCAGACAGAAAATACCCACATCCTGCCCTATAAATACTGTACCTCAACTTTGTTTTGGTGCCTGAGTGCAGAACAAATTATCTCAAAGAAGCCTTCCACAATCTTGTGTCAAACAGGCTTAGAGGAATATAGACTAGATTTCTAAGACTCCAATTTAGGAAAGAAGGGACTTTGATAAATATGTCTGGTTCAGGCCAATCTCTAGTAAAAACAGAAATTGAGTTACTCGGTAGGAAGTCAGCAGTGGTAGACCATTCAGTAGTGACTTGTTACAAGATTAATATCCCTTGAGACACAGGATCAGTTGAGAGACACAGAAAATGGAGAGCAAAAAACCAAATTAAGAGAACAAAGTACTAATCTGGCAATTTAATAAAACAGAATCTACTAAATCAAAGGAAAATTATGAAAACCATGAAAAGCATCAGCAATTAATTTTAGAGAAGGAAACGCAAGTCAGCTTTCCATAAGAACACAAGGAAAAAACTCAGACAAGGAGGTTTCACAAGGGATTGCTCAATGACTTAAGGTTAAAAGAAAACCTGCACTAGGATCAAAAAAGAATATATAGATACACTTAAAACTTGCCAGGAAAATGTAAGGGTAGTGGAAAAGAGAAGTGAGTCAATGAGAGGTAAAGAAGTTTAAGAAAATAAGAAGGGCTTTTATAACTATCAGAAGGAAAGCAGAACTAGAGAGCTAGCAGTTCGACTTCTCATAACCAGATGCAGCCATACTTATTTTCCTTCAGCTGTACCTTACTCCATAGATACTCCTACTGACTTCAGTGGGACTACATGTAAAATAGTTGTAAGTAAGGCGGGCAAAATAATGAAGAAGGTGAAACTGAGGACTCAGAAGTAGCTGTTGCTGATCTCTGTTTTAAAATCTGTCTTCAACAAAAAGAACACAGAAAAGATGTTTAACCAGTTAGAAAGTGGAAAAGATCTTATACAAACAGCTTTAGACAGCTGTAATTTATAGTAGTTTATAGGTAAGGGAACACTTGGAAATTATTAGCATATAGAGGTTAGATGATTTGAGTGATAAGCAACTTTTATCAAGAGAATTAGTAAACAAGATGTCACTGGCTATTTTTAAAAACAATAAAAACTGGAGAGGTACGAACATGGAAGAAAAGCAAATGTACTATTATCTTTCTTTTTCTGAAGAGTAATCCTAGCAATTATTACTCTATGAGTTTAACTCTATTACTAGGAAATAATGGAATAAGTATTAATAGCAATCATTAAACATCTACAGAATAATGAAACCAGAAGAAATATGAAGCTTGTTTTTATAGAACATATCTTTTATAGAGCAGTATTTTTTTCTTTTTTGATAGAATTGCAAAATTTGTGAATCATGAAAATGTACTAGATATACTACATCTGGGTTTTATTAAAGCATCTGATACTGTGTCTCAGAAATATCTTATTCTCAAAAATAATTCAAATTCCCTTAAACATGAATGCCGTCACACAGACTGAAAACTGGATTTGGGACAAATGGCAAAGTACTTAGTTATATGGAGGTGTCTAATGATGTGTTCGGTCTGGTCTTATGATCTAGAAAAAGGAATGAACAAGTAAATGAAATGTATAGATGATACTAAGGGCTTGCCCGCAAGGGACATTACTGTGTGGCAAGCCAGGGTGTGAATCTACAGATTCACTACAGAGACATCTCACGTGGACATTACTAGAGCACATTAAAAATTCTGTGGTGTGCTTTGTCAACATTTAAAGGGGATTTAAGTGGAGTAAAGGCCACATAGTGGCTCTTTGCAGAGTGGTGAATTTTGGAGATATTGATGTCAGGCTTTTTAAAGGAAAAAAACAAGATACTTGAAATCATTTTTCAATTTTTTTTGCTACTTTGCATTTTTTGCTTAGCAGCACATTTTTATTTTTTTTGAATATCCAATTAGAAGTCCATCTGAGTGTTTAAAAGAAATTTGTTACTCAGCTAGTTATTGAGATTAGTGGAAGCTGTTCTACACTGCAAATTAGCAGAAGAAGAACTGCATAATGCTTGGATCCCTCTAGAATATGAGAGAAAACAAGGTACTGAAGGGACACACTAACATGTACACATTACAATGCTGCACTGCATTCTACAGCAGTTAGCTTGTAAAGAAAGGGGGTAAAAACAACACACACACGCCTGCTTACCAGTATGTAAATTAAAATTGCTTAGGTGTAGTCACTCATTATTGTTGACTATTTATAGTTTGAGCCTCTTTAGGACAAAAACTCAGTTTCAGAGGAGGCATATATTTATTCATAGTAAGTTAAAACGGTTATAGATCCATAAACAAGATGTCTCTTTTTGTATTATTCCTCAAGAAAGAATAAAAATCAGGTGGAAAAAAGAGATCTAGAAAGACAAAAATAAATAAATAATAGAGATTCCTTTCTTTGGGGATTCATATTTTCTTTACTGGAGTTTTGTATGGTAACAACAACTTGCAACCAATCGTAGCAAAAAACTGAGTGCTGGAGCTCCTAAATTCTAATTTTCTCTATAAGAAGTATACATTCCATGCACATAACTATGATTACTGCAGTGTTGCATTTGAGAAACCAAGTTCTCATAATCAGGAAACTCTGGGAGTTAGTCTCCTTGTGCACAGGTCTTGCTATATGGGGACTGATCCTCCATTCCATTACTCTGGAGGCACAAAATTAAGAATTTATTTAAAATGTTGCCCTATATCTTTTGCAACCCTGGACTCAAAGAAATCAATAGGAATAGATAACCTCATCACTACACGTATAGCTCAGTTGTTGGTAATGCCAATAAAGTAAACATAACCATCACTGACTCATACCAAGGCTCCAATTAGGATGTTTGCATCCTTCTAGTGAGTCTTTTAACTCAGTCAGACACAGGACAAATACTGTGTTTTTGCCAAGAAAATCAGCACCTTTCACCAATTCCTTATCTTCTCATCTTTCTGTTGACAAATATAACACTTGGGAAGAGGAGAATCAAATCAAGACTTACCAAGGACATCCCCTTAAACCATGACTGATGACTTCACTTGTTTTTCCCCTCTCCAATAAAGATATAATGCAGCATGACACCCCACCAGCGCAGTTACAGAAAACACAACTGAAATTATTTGACAGTGAATTATCTAAACTACAAAACCTGCAAGGTCCTACTAAGCACACTGCACTGTTGTTACACAATTTTGCTTGGTGACACAACTGGTTCCAGAAAACTTTTGAGCAAGCAATTTATGATGAGTTATACATTTAATTATTTGCCTTTTAAGAGAAGGATGCTAACGTGATGACACTAAGGAGGGAGGAACAAAAGAGAAGACTATATTAGAAGACCCAAAATATTGCAACAATTGAGAACCCTTGTTGCCTCTCCAGGATTGTCCTGGAGTCTCCAGGAATTAAAGATTAATCTTTAATTAAATCTTGTGTCATGTGATGAAACCTCTCGTAATACATCCAGCCAAAATTGGGCACCCTAAGCCCCAGTGCTGGAACCATTTTTTATAGTGGGGGTGCTGAGAGCCATTGAACCAAACTGTAAAGACTGTATATAAGGGAAACCACTTCAAGCCAGGGGATGCAGAAGCACCCCCCACAGCTCTAGTTCCAGCATCTCTGACCCCAAGTGTAACATGAATGGAAGAATACTTGTTAGGCAATTATAAACCTTCTTCTAGGGGCCTTTCTTGCCACCAGAGCAGTGAAATGGGGCCCTAAAACAGCCCTAAACAGCTGATGGTGATTTCTCCAGCATGGTATAAAGCTCCAGCATGGTATAAAGCTGGTGGGGCAGGCCAGTGACCACTCTAGCAGCTTCTAATTACAGCAGCCCTATATCTGTTCTAATTTGCATGAAGAGCCCGCACAGCCAGCCCAGAATTAGGGTGGGATAAAGGTGGCACAGAGCCACCTTTGATTCCCTGTACTCAGTTGCATTGACTGCAAGTCATAATGATACATGACTCTAAATTATGACACTTCCCCAAAATCAGGCTGACAACCCTAAAATCATATAAGCTGCGTTGAAACAGCTTTCCTGAGAATTCTTCTGACCCTCATTGTTTTGCTTAGGCAAGTATTCAACCTTAAATGTCATGTTAATATTTGATTTGAATTAATGTTAAGACCTTGGAAATAATCCTAAATATGAATAAAACAACAAAGATGACATGAATTCAAAGACATGAATTTTAGATATTCAGACAAAAACAATAGATGGGATGTCTATCTTACTTATGCTAGTATAATTCTGTGACTTCAGAAGAGTTATCCTTGATTTACACCAGTGTGCTCCATGGCCTATTAGTTGTATATAGATCACCCCAGCCATAAATCTGACAGACAAGGCTACTTTTGTAACTGTAATTCTCTTTGGCTGCTGCAGCAGGTATTTACAATGCTCTGTATTTGTTTTATGGCAAAATGCTGTCGTTCTAGAAGTTGTATTTTAGTATTTAGTCTATAATTTAATAAAAAAAAACCTAAAGCACTTCACTTTTAGGACAAGCCTTCAAATAACCAAGGCATGATAATATGCTACAATGACATGTGCTCTGAAGTGCCTAATACAATTATACAGTACACTTGATCTATTTAAAAGACAAAATAAATTGTTTAAACAGGATTTAAAAAAAAAATTATATGTATGTATGATTTGGCATCTATTTTCCTGAGGCAAAATTTTCAAGTATATGAAATGCTATAAACTTTTAATGCATATTAGAGACCAAAACCTATAGAGATGAGTTATTGGTTGAGATTTTCAAAGCAAGCGGAAGAGATCTAGCCACACATTTTCCATTAAAATTAATAGAAGATATGTCCACATGCTGCGCTGCTTTAGGTCTTCACCACCATGATTATTATGAATTATTTTATATTGTGGTAGTGCCCTAAGGCCCACTCAGGAATGGGAATCATTGTGAGGGGTTCTGGAAACACACAGTCCCTGCCATAAAATGTTTATAGTCTAAATAGACAAGGAGTAAGGGTGAAGACAGATGGTGTGGGCCTGGGCTCTGTGCAGCCATCCCAGAACTGGTCCCAGTTATTCAAGGCAGTGAGAAAGACCGCAACCAGGATGTGGTGCAGCAGGCAGCTCTGCCCAGCATCCAGACCCCACTGCCCCACCCTGCGCCCAGTGCTCCACCCCCTGCATGGAATCATAGAATTGTAGGACTGCAAGGGACCTCTAGGTCATCTAGTCCAGTCCCCTGCACTCATGGAAGGACTAAGTATTATCTAGACCAGTGTTTCCCAAACTTGGGACACCGCTTGTATAGGGAAAGCCCCTGGCGTACCGGGCCGGTTTGTTTACCTGCTGCATCAGCAGGTTCGGCCGATCGTGGCTCCCACTGGCTGCGGTTCTCTGCTCCAGGCCAGTGGGAGCTGCTGGAAGCGGTGGCCAGTACGTCCCTCGGCCCGCACCACTTCCAGCAGCTCCCGTTGGCCTGGAGCAGCGAACCACGGCC
Source organism: Terrapene triunguis (assembly GCF_002925995.2). NCBI lineage: Eukaryota > Metazoa > Chordata > Testudines > Emydidae > Terrapene > Terrapene triunguis. Next base: position 46,378,206 of record NW_020664413.1, read on the forward strand.
AGTGGGAGCTGCGATCGGCAGAACATGCGGATGCGGCAGGTAAACAAACCGGCCCGGCCCGCCAGGGGCTTTCCCTACACAAGCAGCATTCCAAGTTTGGGAAACACTGATTTAGACTATCCCTGACAGGTGTTGTCTAACCTGCTCTTAAAAATCTCCAATGATGGAGATTCCACAACCTCTCTAGGCAATTTATTCCAGTGCTTAACCACCCTGACAGAAAGTTTTTCCTAATGTCCAACCTAAACCTCCTTTGCTGCAATTTAAGCTCATTGCTTCTTGTTCTATCCTCAGAGATTAAGAAAGACAATTTTTCTCCCTCCTCCTTGTAACAACCTTTTATGTACTTGAAAACTGTTATGTCCCCTCTCAGTCTTCTCTTGTCCAGACTAAACAAACACATTTTTTTCAATCTTCCCTCATAGGTCATGTTTTTTAGACCTTTAATCATTCTTGTTGCTCTTTTCTGTACCCTCTCCAATTTCTTTCCATCTTTCTTGAAATGCGGTGCCCAGAACTGGACACAATACTCCAGTTGAGGCCTAAGCAGCATGGAGGAGAGTGGAAGAATTACTGCTCATGTCTTGCTTACAACACTCCTGCTAATACATCCCTGAATGATGCTTTTTTTTTTTTTTTTTTTTTTTTTTTTTTTTTTTTTTT